>NW_024412407.1:13455131-13633333 GCF_014898765.1 Herpailurus yagouaroundi
TTCTTCTTCTTCTTCTTCTTCTTCTTCTTCTTCTTCTTCTTCTTCTTTTCCCCACATGCACACACAAGCAAGGGAAGAACAGAGGGAGAGAGAGAGAATCTTAAGCAGACTCCATGCGGACTGCAGAGCCCTATGAGGGTCTGGATCCAGCCATGCTTGGGAAATACAGCCAAGAGGGGCTCAATCCCAGGAGTCTGAGATCATGACCCAGTGGAAATACTGCCTGACCACCCAGACGCCCATATCCTCCATCATTCCTGATATAATATAGGGAAATTCTCTTTTGTTTCCAGTTAAGTGTTGCCATGGGTTGGTCTATTTTACTGACCTGGTCAAAGAACAAATTTTGGATTAAATTAACAATGGTATGTTTCCCTTTTCTGTCTAATTTTTAAAGGTCAGTTTTTACTTTGGGTGATTTATTTTCCTTAAGCATATTTTCCTATTCTGTTTCTATTTCTTGTTTAGTGTAATACTTAGTTCACTTATTTTCAGTCCTTACTATGTAAAATAATTGTATTCTGAGTATAGCTTAGACCTATTACATAATTTGTATAGTTTATACGTACTTCTCTCTCTTTTATTTTGTAAGGCATGATGTAATTGTAGAATTGAATCTCTATTTTCCTAAGTTAATTAAGAGAGTCATTTATCTCAAAGGTAAAATTTTTGTTTGGCAAATATTGTGGGTATTTAGAGTCAACCCAAATCTCCCTTCTCATCTGATCTCTTTTCCTATGGAAGATGGACAGCTAAAATTCTCAACAACTCATTGCAACTAGGGGTGAATGTGTGGTCTAGTTTTAACCCATGAGGGTATTAACAGAAGTCTCTTGGTAGTATTATTGGGAAAACTCTGTAAGAGTTTTTTGTTGTTTTGGGGTTTTTTCCCCCATATTGTTTTGTTTTGTTTTGTTTTGTTTTGTTTTGTTTTGTTTTGTTTTAAATAGAGCTAACTATACTGGTTGGCTTGTCCCTTTAGGCCTTTAGTCCACTTCCTTTCTCCTTGTTCCTGCCTAAAATGTGGTTTTTGCCCAAGGATTTAGCAGATATCTTGAATATGAGAAGAAACTGCACACTAAGATCCTGCAGCAAGAAGGAGAAAAGAGCAGAGATAGTTAAGGATATACTGGAGTTTGGTGCATAGGTCTAAACTGCCCACCTCTAGACATATTGTTTCAAGAGAAAAATAAAGCCTTTGCTTTCTTTTAAGCCAACTTTCACCAGATTTTCTCTTTCTTGCAGCCCAAATTCATCCTAACTAAAAGTGTGGCTATAGTAGATGTTGTCTGTCCTTACCCTCAGATCTCCTTTATCAATCAGTCTACATGTCCTCCAATACTGTCCTGGACGAAGAAGAGCTGTTTAGGATAAGGCAGTACAAAAGCCCAACTTCTCTTGCCTGAAGGTGGGATACTTCTATGGAGTCATACTCCATAGTTTCTATTGGCAGTGACTGAGGGTAGATTTCAATCCTCCCCACCCCCATTCTAATCTGATTCCCTCAGTTTCTTATAGATTTTTCTAGTTCATACACTATCAAGCAATCATTTTCTTCTACAAAATTCTATCTGATTCAGTGAGTATTTTTATGTCATTTTTAAAAATAAACACCTTGTCTTATTATAGTATAAGTATACGGCATGTATAATTTTTGCTTCTTATAATTTTTAAATCATTTCTCTATAGCCTAATATAAAAAGGATTGTGTTTATATTCATAGACATTTGGAAATAAGAGACATTTTTTTCTCTAAGTTACCAAGTTTGATATAAAGTTAACTTTTCTGGTTATATCACTTAAATTCAGGATGTTCACAGTTACCTATGATTTGACTTTACTTGTATTTACTGCACTTTTTATATTTTTAAACTTTCATGTGTGTCTTCTGACTCATTCAGGTAGACATCTGTCTTTTACCTGTAATGTAAATTTTCTTGTTATCAATAAAATCAACCCTCTATATTCATTTTATGCTCTTTGCTTTGAATTCTTTCAAATATTTCAATACTGCTACTTTGCTTTTCATTTGTTATTGTATTTTCAGACATATTTTCCAATTATTTAAACCTTTATGTCATTGTATATGACTTTTAAACTTCTCTTTTAGAAATAGCATATATTAGATTTGTATTTTTTGCCCCAGTCTTAGAGTCTTTGTTTTTTCTTTTCTTTCCTGTCTTTGAAACTTAGTCTTTGCAGAGATGCAATTAGCCATTCACATTAACTATGATACGTCACAGGTTTTCCTTTAAATGTTTCCTTAGTCTCTTTTTTACTGTTAGAATTTTTTTTATTTGTGTGGCTATTTTGGCTTATTTTTCTTTATTACTTATTGAGTGGTTTTGAAGATAAAAATTATATTTTTATTCCAACAGAGACTTTTTAAAATTTCAGCACATTTTACATCTTTCCTTGGTATCATTAATCCAAAAGTAACAGTGTCTATTGTCTCGGTAAAATTCATTTACCAAGTTTCCGCATATCTAATAATATTACAAATCTACAGTGTAATTATTGAATTGTAGTAGGTTTACTTTCCAAAATATTTTGACATTTTTATTACTATATAATCACATCAATAATAATAAAGAATAATTGCTGATGTTCTAATTCAGAAGTTATTCAAACTTATTTTTTTCTGTTTGCCACCTTCTTCCCCCTTACTGTTGTCATAACGATTTTTTATTGTCCTTGTAATGTAAGATATTTTACCATTTCTTTTCATTAGTTATTCCTATACTTTAGCCATTTTAATTTGCTGAGTCATGATTGTCTTTAATTCATGAAATTTTCTTCCATTGTCGTAAAGGATTGCTTCTCTGTTCTGGTCTTCTTTTTTTTTTTTTAATTTTTTTTTAACGTTTATTTATTTTTTGGGGGACAGAGAGAGACAGAGCATGAACGGGGGAGGGGCAGAGAGAGAGGGAGACACAGAATCAGAAACAGGCTCCAGGCTCTGAGCCATCAGCCCAGAGCCCGACGCGGGGCTCAAACTCACGGACCGCGAGATCGTGACCTGGCTGAAGTCAGACGCTTAACCGACTGCGCCACCCAGGCGCCCCTGTTCTGGTCTTCTTAAAAAAACATTGTTATTGAATGCCTACTAAACGTTTGTTGAATCTCAAGAATCTGGCCTCAATTGGAAAAAGTGAAATAGCACTAGACAGATTTAAACAAGCAAGGAAGACTTTATTCAAGACTAATGCAGTAGGCAAAAGAGATTGAACTCAACTACACTGAAACAACAGTGGAAGAGGTTTGGGGGGAGGGGACAGAGTTGGTGAGCTAGTGGAAAACTACTGATAGACATTGGCTGGGAGCACCCAGTGTGATCAGGCCATCTAAGTATGCTAATCGTTGCAAATTTAAGTTTCTATCCTCCCATAGAAACTGGGAGTTAAGGGCATTATCTTTCTTGATGATTACATTTCAAATGATGGCTCCCGGTCCTTGAAAAAGATCTAGATTGTAAAATTGGCTAGAGGCTGAAGAATGAATATACATTTCATAGGAGCAGAGAAAAAAAAATTGCAATTCCAAGTTTCTAAAGTAAATCCTTCAAGAAAAGGAAGATCAGGAGACCAGAGTCAAGAAGAAGCCTGTCTAAAGTTAGTCAAGATGAGGGGAATTTTAAGGCTAGCTTGGTTACCTGTCACTTGTCTTTTGTTATTTGGGTATCTTACAGATTTTTCTAGCTTGTAGTTTTTTGTGAATTCCTGGATAATTTTTTTTTTAATTTTATTTATTTATTTTGAGAGAGAGACAGAGAGGGAACGGAAAGGGGGGAAGAGAAAGAGAGAGTCAATCCCCAAAAGGCCCTGCACTGTCAGCACAGAGCCCAATGCAGGGCTCAAACTCACAAACTGTGAGATCATGACCTGAGCTGACTCCCTTATTTGTTTTTACCTTCAGAGTACAGAGGTTTCCTTGTTGACTGTGCTTTATTTTATTAAAAAACAAATTCAAAGATGGTTAAGAAAAAAGTTCTACTACTCTCTGAAACCTATTACATCACTAGACTTATTCTAAACTAATACTACTTTTGTCCTATACTGCAAATGGACACTAGATAAATTATATATTATAAATTATGTTACGTAGTTTTATAAGTATACACATATATGTGTGTATATCACTAAATAGACTTTAAGTAACTATGTGTTGACTATTTGAGGGCAGTGTTTCCAATCACACAGCTCAATAAACTACAAGCTGTTTGAGGGTGAGAACAATATCTAATAGAGACCTATAATCCCTTTCCCAAAAAGTATGGCATCAAATATGTTTTGATTTAAGATATATTTTGGAATTTTTGGAATTTTGGAAGAGCATATACCTGTCTAGAATCACAATATGTAATATAAAACATCAATACTTCTTTAGGAAAAACTGAATATTCACACCAGAAAACAATGAGTAAGGTATAAAAGGCCTCAAACCAGTTCAGAGTAGGTTTTTCTATCAATTCAAGTCAAGATGAGGTTTTGTGACCAAGTGAGTCACAAAGACTGCATGTTTAGAGCTTTTTTGAATTCCAGAATTATAAGAAAGTAAATGGTGACTAGTAGATCCTTTGCACCCTGGGTAGCTCCACCATGAGGTACTTGTTAGTTAATGGAGAAGTCTGTCATTCACCACAGCTTGGATTCGTGTGATATCACCCAATTTACCAAACAGCATCCCTTGACAACAAATTAAAAAACAACATATAGGGCTCCTGGACGGCTCAGTCAGTTAAGTGTCTGACTTCAGTTCAGGTCATAATCTCACAGTTTGAGTTTGAGCCCCACATCAGGCTCTGTGCTGACAGCTCAGAGCCTGGAGCCTGCTTCTGAATCTGTCTGTCTGTCTGTCTCTCTCTCTCTGCCCCTCGCCTGCTCATGCTCTGTGTCTCTCTCTCAAAAATGAACAAACATTAAAAATATATATATTAAGCCTTGAGATTGAGTGTCAAAGTCAAATGGGCATTCCTCTGTACCAATAAAAATTATTTTTTTTATATTTTTAGAGTCCTTTACATAACAAAGAATTTTAAAATGTAGACAAAAGATCCAGCATAAAAGAGAAAATAGGAGCTGGTCTTGAGTGCTTTTACAGCCATCATTCACATAGCTTAACTTTACTAACTTTTGGGGCAGAATGTTAGAGGAAAGGTGACAACCTAAGCACTTGGGATCATTATGAAGAAGGACTGAGATACAAAATATCACATCCTTTATATGAGCATCATTGTCTGTAAAAGAACTCTGATACATGAGGACATCTGTATGAGTTGTGATGTTCGGGGTTTAGAAAGAGGAGAGACAGGATCAACTAGTAAAGTTAACTATTCTCTCAAAGGGCAAAAAAAAAAAAAAGCATTTTCCTCACTTTATATTTTACAGAACCATAGCTGGGTTTCACTTTAAATAGTCTGACAACATTATGTCAAAATGTTGAATTATACCAAAAACTATTTGATTATAGTTCATTTTTGGGAGATTTATAACAGGATTCAATTATCTGATACCATATTACCTTTGCATTTCAAATAAAACTCAATTTTCAAAAACACAAAACAAATTGCAACATAAACTAAATGCTATTTGTTCAAAAATGTTGAATTACACCAAAAAACTATTTGGAGTATAGTTCATTTTTTTTTTTGGAGATTTATAACAGGATTCAATTATCTGGCACCATATTACCTTTGCATTTCAAATAAAACTCAATTTTCAAAAACACAAAACCAATTGCTACATAAAGTAAATGCTCTTTGCCTGCGTTTTCTAAGCATTTTTTATACTTCTCTACTCCCATGTATACAAACACACACACACACCCTCTGAGATGGGTAACTATTTCTTAGATGGAGATCTGTATATAGTGTTTAACAACAAAACAATCAGACTCTGAACTAAACCTTTGAAAGTCAATGAACAAATCTAGAACTTAAAAAGCCCAAATAACTGTGAACAAACATGAGCTTCTATACTTACCTTTTTGACTCTAACATACTTCAGAGACAAATTTTAATGAAAAATACAGAGAATAGATTCATAAGCAGATTTGATTTTTTTTAAAGGCAGACTGTTGAATGTCAAAGTCTTAGACCAGCAAGGTATATCTTTTGACAATATTCTACTCTTTTAACTTCAGCATGGTATTGACATATGATAAATACTTAATAACTACTTACTTTGTTGTCTAAGAGCCCTAAGCAGTTTATGTAGCAAGCATATTATGTACTTCCTCTTAACCATGGTAGAGTACATTAAGCAAATAAGAATGATTTATTTTATTGATCACACAGCACAAGGAGATAAGGTGAGTTCCACAATTTCACATGAAATATAATCAAGGTTCTGGTCCTGATTCAAGGTTTAATGCTTTTTTCAATAAAAGCCACTATACTTCCTTTCTTTCAACTATTATATTTAGTTACTCTGTCCTACATTCCAGATGATCAGGTTAAGAGTGATACTATTTAGAAGCTGCCTATAAAATAGCTTAGAAATTATATAGCAAGTTTCTGAGGTAAAAAATTTTTGTGATAATTAAAAAGGCCTATATGGAAAGGTTCCCTAAATATTGTGCTTTGAAAACATAACTATCCTCAATTTTAAATCAAAGCGACTAATACTTCATCATTCCATTGTGTTCTGTAACACGTTGTTAAGGTGACAGTAGCATATTCCTGATTTAGGTGCTCTAATATTAAAAAATCTATAAATGTGCATTATTCCATATGATGAATCAGCAACTGTTAATTTTTCCATCTTGAGCACGTTATTTCCAACCGAATAACACTTCTGTCCTCAAGGCACACATGACTATACAATTAACTTTAACTGTCCAGTGTTTAAAAAGGTTCAAACTTTGATAACATGCAGGTAATCAGACAGGAAAGAACTCAAATAGCTTCCCTTAAAAGATTTAACACCCCATACCACCCAAGGTGAATGGAAATAAAATTAAATGAGGCTATGCACCTAAGGTCACTTTGGAAATATGCTTTGATGGAAAGAAATCCAAAATTTTCATCGATAGACAGCCAGGACCCAGAAATGCTTAATACAAATCTGTTCAAATAAAGATAAACAGTAGAATCTGTGAAAACCTTAGAGGATATCTACAAAGTCCATCAGAACTAAGAACTCTAAATAAGTAACAGAACTGTAAATACATAACTTCACTCGGCCTCAGTTTCTTCATCTGTAAAAAGGGAATAATCTCTGTCTTATAGTGCCACATGTATAATCTACTCAATTTCGCTGCTCCAGCATGTTGGGCCTTAGAGCACTTCTACCATTGCCCCAGAGGGCTCTTTTTTGCCCAGTGGAACAGAAACAGACTAATGGACTCGACAGACATGACTAAATTCACTGAAGTCTTGGTGTTGACTGGAAGCCATCTGGGTTACTCATTAGACAAGGCATTAAAAAACTTTCATAACCTTCAAAAGTATCTTTAAAACCACCCAGCATGTTCTTGGTTTCGAATGAAAATGCACATTGCACTAAAAACAGATATCCATCAGGTGGGATAAAAGAAATATTATAAAGGCCCCATGTCACATGAAAGCATGAATTAAAAACTGAGAAAAATTAAAACTTAATCTATTGCATTTATAAGTCAATCAATTAAAAATCTGGAATCTTTCTCTTGAAAGACAAGGTATGTAACTGATTCCCAAAGAAACCCCAGTTACCTTACTAGCTTTAAAGCTGATTAAAGAATGAATACACACCTAATTATGATTTATAGAAAAAAAATAGATTTATTTTTGCAATAATTCATAGGCACAATTCTTTTATAAGAGGCCCCTACTTTGCATGAGAAATACTAAAAGAGATTCCTCCAACTCACTAGGCATCATGCGTAAAGGAGCAATTGTATCCAGTGTCGGTGGCAATGTTGATTTTACCTTAAACCAATACAAGAAAAACAAAACCATGTTTTTATATACAGCTGTGAAACAATTTTCCTCATGAAGTTATAACACTCCTTCAAGAAAATAGTAGAACTGACTTGACATAAAAGAAATGAAATATATTTGAAGATGATTTTATATTTTCTAATGCCGACACCCAGTTGATATGCAGAAATTCTCTCATTTAAATAATGATTTATCTTACTACTTAAAACTTAAGGAGTTTACTCCAGAACTTAAAGCAAGAATTTCTTTTCAGTTGGAAAGCCCAAAGTATAAAATAGTATGAATAGAATAAGAGTATGGTTGTATACTATAGTAATAGTTGGACATTCATTTTGCTTTAGTCTAATGAGTTTATTAGTGTTTTAGCCTAGTGAATATCTTTCAATAATTTTATTGTCCCTATAACCATGTGAAGAGATCCAATTGGTTTTCAACTATGGTTACACTAATAATTGATGCCAGATTCTGAATCCAGGCCATCTTCCTATCTTCTGAAGCCCTTTTCACTTTTTACCATAGGTTAAGCCTATGGGTTCCAGACATGCTTGGGAAATACAGCCAGAATTCCTACATCCAGATAGTTGTATTTATCCACATCTGACAGCAAGGTTCTATAGGCAATATACACTGAGCCTGTATTCTACAGTTAACATTGCTCATCACCTTGCATTCTAGCCTTTCAACATTTGTTACAGTTTGTCTCTTCTTCCAAGCTGTTTAGATTTCAGAGTAGCAGTAGTAAAGCAGTAGTGGTAGAGGTAGGAGTAGTAGTAGAAAGAGAAACAGAAGTAAGAAGTGAAAAAAACAAGAGAGAAAGAGAGAAGAAAGAATGAAAGAAAGTTATCCAGTATCTCTATAAGGAAATGGAGAAAGATGGACCCTAAAGCCATGTCTATCTAGGCTCTAATGGCCAGTCCCTTACTTACCAAATAACCTCTTGGCATAACAAAGTTATTCTATCCCTATATTTAAGTCTTTTTGCTTAGATTTTTTTAAAAATGCCTTTACTTTATAGCTATCTTTTAAGTTTATTTGAAGTTTAGGGACAATATTGATAAAATACCTGATCTAATGCTTAATATATGGAAAGTAGGTCCCAAGAAATGGTAGTTGGCTTTTTGTCTGCACTTCTCTCCTTAATCATTCTCCTTTATCCATTTCCCTTTATCAAGACAGGACCCCAAACAATTAAATCTGAATGTCTGAATGGTGGGGCCCAGGCATCAGTATTGTTAAGGTCCCAGGTGATTTTAATACCTAGCTTAGGTTGTAAGATATTCTATCATCCTGACTTTCAAACAATTAGAAATATCTGTGGAATTTAATCCTACATCTCAGTAAATATCTACATTTACTAGATATTTGTCATGGCAAATTACAACCTCCCCCCCATATTCTCTAACTGCTATACTATAAAAAGCTTAAAATTACTTGTTAATGAGAAAGCATCAGGGGTGTCCTACGTGCTCCCCCCAGACTTGATTGCAATAAAAACTTGATATCTCAACAGATTTATTTCATTTTTTATTATTAATATGAACTTTATTGTCAAATTGGTTTCCATACAACACTCAGTGCTCATCCCAACAGGTGCCCTCCTCAGTGCCCATCACCCAACCTCCCTCCCTCCCACCCCCATCAACCCTCAGATTGTTCTCAGTTTTTAAGAGTCTTTTATGGTTTGGCTCCCTCCCTCTCTAACTTTTTTTTTCCTTCCCCTCCCCCATGGTCTTCTGTTAAATTTCTCAGGATCCACATAAGAGTGAAAACATATGGTATGTGTCTTTCTCTGTATGACTTATTTCACTTAGCATCACACTCTCCAGTTCCATCCACGTTGCTACAAATATGGAGGTTCCTCAAAAATTAAAAATAGATCTACCTATGATCCAGCAATAGCACTGCTAGGAATTTACCCAAGGGATACAGGAGTGCTGATGCATAGGGGCACTTGTACCCCAATGTTTACAGCAGCACTTTCAACAATAGCCAAATTATGGAAAGAGCCTAAATGTCCATCAACTGATGAATGGATAAAGAAAGTGTGGTTTATATACACACTGGAATACTACGCAGCCATGAGAAAGATTTATTTCTTAAAAGTAAAAGGAATGTCAGCATTTTCTCCAACACAAATCATAAAATCAGGCCCTGGGAGATTACTTGTGTTATTTTTTGATAGTAAGGAAAAAATGTGTTAGTAGTGTTAAATCAAGGCAAAGAATCCTGCTAATGCAGCATCATCCTATACAATAAATAAATTGCTTTGTTGTTTTCTTCCATTATTTAGTACCTTTGGTGTGGCTATTATTTTCTGAAAGTAAGTATTATCAGTTAACAAAGAAGGGTTGGTCTAAACTTAATTAGAGCAATACTACCCAAAGGGTAGTTCTCAGAAAGGCAACATTAGCATCATCTGAGAGTTTGTGAAAATGCAAATTATCAGACCCCACTCCAAACTACTGAATCAGAAACTTTGAGAGCATCTGTTTTTAAGAAAGCTATTCTAGTGATACTTGATGCATATTCATACTTGAGAATCATAGGCTTAGAGGATGTCTAAGGCAAATAAAATTGAGTTCATGACTTATCATGTTCTGTATTCTCATCTTATTCCTTTCTTCACCCATTTTTCCTTTTTCTACAAAAAATGCTTATAAAATATCAAAGTCATATTATATTTCAGCACGTCCTGAAGAAATCTGAATCACCAGGAGCTGGATAGCATAAAATCTAAAAGTTGAAAAAGCTGCAGAACGTTAACCTGAAATACTCACTTTGTAGCTCATTGTAATAAGATCTTGCAGTTTGGTTGATCTATGATGAATGCCTATATATGTGTTCATAAAAGAATTCATATTAAATAGAGTTGTTGACAACTATTACATCTCATAAGGTAATCAGTTCAGAATTGAGTAAATGAAAATCTGTAGGAAAGCTAATTCAAAGTATAATTTCTTAAAGCAAATAATACATAATATTGTCCAGCAACGTTTATATCTGAGAATATACAAGAGATGAGAGCACCTCAATGAGGAAGCATTAGCAATTTCATATGCTACTGTATCTTTCACTTTCTACTAAAGATGGACAACATAACTTCATTAATGATCAACATTTTAACCATGTATGGAAGTGAGGGATGAAGGGGCTATAATTCAGTAATATTGGACCCTTTGAGTGATATTTAACACTTGCTATTCCCTGACCTATTAATTCCAGAAATGCCCCATACTACCACTCCAGGAAATCTGTTTCATGTTACCCATGAACTTCCTGGGTTTACTAATGCTTCAAATTAACAACTAGTTCTTGAAATTAACATAAAGTTCTTGAAGACCTATTACATAATCTAAAAAAAGGAAACATAATTTAAATTTTTATATTGACTTTAATATTAACTACAATACAAAATATTATATAATAGACCACAAATTTATATTCATAGGTGGTCAATCCTGATTTTGTTTTTTAGTTAGTATCCCAAATTCTAACAAGAGAAGAGAATGAGGCTATAATTAATCATCCAATCTCTTACCACTTAGGTAGTCAGAGAGAAAGAGGTCTTGGAGTGATCAGAAGAATCCCAATTACTTCTCAGGGAGGTCACTTGACCTCATCTAGCTCCTCTTAGCAGTGACAAATAGAGCAGAGTATAATTTGAAAATACCAGGGGAAAAAAGCAGTAGGATTCTGCTATTTAATAATAGATTAAACCAAAGCACCAAATACAGAAAAGACATATAACTTTACTTCCCAATGGTTCTCAGGGCAACAAAGCATAGAGTTTCTGGTTGGACGTTTTATTTATCTTTTCATTTATTTCATTATATACATAACTCCTCAGTATTCTCCCTAAATACTAACAACTTTCTTCTGTTGTGCCTTCATGACACATTTCTTTGACATGATAGGACCTTAAAAACATAACATTAACAGCATGACTTCCCCACTAGTTCCATTATCAAATGCTTCTTTTGTGAGAAACTGTTCTAAACAATTTACATGTCCTGCAATTTCATAAATTAAAAAAAAAATCTGCCTACAAAAATATGCCACATAATCAAGAGGTTATTAGAATACAGGAATAGAAATCACTGAGTAAATCTTTTCCACTTTTGGTTCCACATACTTTAATTTACTATCGTATAAACAAATATGATGAAGACCTGGACAAATAAGCTTCTTGAGACTGCAGCTTTGATTTGGGCTAACTTAAAGTTTAGTTAAATTTATGCTCAATATATAAATCAATTCCTATAAGGACTTCCATGAATTTTATGAATTCATGATTTGAGGGAGAGAAATATTTCTCTAGATGCTATGTCACTTCAATGATATTTTTGAGAAAACGGTAGAAGAAAAAGCGATGATATGGGGTTGAAAATAAAAGATTCAGTTCATTTAACAACTCTTCAATGAAATGTAGTTGAGTTGAAATGAACATAAAATAGGAAGCCCACACAATCTTTGTGTTCAAGAGACAGCTTAAAAAGTTGGAATATGGAAGTATGAAGTAACATAGAAGAATTATATTTTAGTAATATTTTACTTGCATAATGCAACTAAGTTGAACATTTCTGTGAGGTAGATACTATTTACATATAATGTGAAAACTTCCATATGATTAAGATCAGTGTCTTGTAAGTACTTTACAATGAATCTTAGTTGATCAATTAGAAAAATAAATATTATGGGTCCTTAAGAAATCGACTAGTGTCATTGGAAATAATCTGAGAATCTTTCATAGAAGCCTTAAGCTTCAAATGAATGTAGAGACAGGATACCACCATTTATAACAAATATTATGAACAAAGACACAGAAGCAGTAATGTGGGTGGTTTGTTTGGAGGATAGCAAGGAAGTTTCTTTTTAGGGAGCAGTAATGGTTATTGTTGAATATATACGATATATATTAAAAAGATGATTGAAGAGTTTGTTCCATAAATTTATAATTTAAATAAGCAGCCAATATTTTTGTATGTGTGACATACTTCTTAATCTTCTTTTTTGCTTACTAGCCAATACTTATTTAAGTTCAGGTGGTATATATTTTCTAAAGAGCTCTTCTAGTGAGTGGAGAATATTCAAATAGGTTGTTTCTGCATTAGTGGTTTGGGGATGTCCGTAGAATGTGGGGCATTAGGGTCATACAGATTTGCATTTGATCTAGCTCATCCCCTATTACCGATTAATCATAGATTATTTGATTTCTAGGTCTCTCATCTGCAAAGGAGGACACAATAATATATAATCCACAGAGTCATTTTGACAATTAAGTCAGATAATTCATTTAAAGACATAAAGCAAAAATGCAATAAATCATTAATTCCCATGCTAATTTTTGTAATGCTATTGATAATACAGAACTGTTTTAAATTTTTTCTTTCCTGTGGTTCAGTATGAAATAGATTGGGGAGGGGCATCTGACTCAGTCAGTTATGCATCCAACTGTTGATTTCAGCTCAGATCATGATCTCACAGTTCATGAGACCAAGCCCTGCATCAGACTCTGTGCTGACAGGCTGACAGCATGGAGCTTGGGATTCTCTCTCTACCTCTCTGTCTACATACATAGAGATACACGTTATTCTCTCTCAAAGCAAATAAATAAACTTAAAATACATTGTGGAGAAAAGCACAGCATTCAGGAAATAGAGTTTAGTGTGCTTATTAAACCACTAAACTGGAAACCACTAAGTGGAAATAAACAATGCATTTTTAACAAGATGTGCCTACTGTATAAGTCAAATTGAAGTTAATGACTTTGAAGTTATCAGCATATAGACAGCAATCAAAACCATCATTGGAAATAATATCTCATAGTAAATGTATTTAAACTGAGGCAATGGGTTTAGGACAGAAGTCTCAGAAAATTTAAGCTTGAAAGCAAGGTAAAGAAAAGACTACAAAGGTTACAAAGGTTTCTAAGACTTAAAAACCAGAAGATGGTTCCATGAAATCCCAAGGAACTGCATTATATCCATCAGCTATTGCCCAATAATTCTGCAAAACAAACATTCCAAAATTATAACAAGTTCCTTTTTTTTTTTTTTTTTTTTTTGATCACAAGTCCACAGTTTGGGCCAGATATGCTTCAGGGTGAGTGTGCTTGGCTCCCAGCTTTGTATTGACTTCATGTCTGCTCACATGTTTCCACATTCTCCTTGGACGAGCAGGTTCTCAGCATATGTGCTTCTCACAGCAGATAACAGAGTATAAGAACTAAGCCAAACTACAGATGCATAATGTCCGCTTAGTTCACACCCACTACTATGCCACTGGGCAGAGCAAGTCACATGACTGGGCACAACACCAATGGGTGTGGTCATATGCTTAACTACAGTGGGAATGAAAGAAAAACGAAAATGTCTTAACAATAAATCCAAACTACCAAACTATTTTAGCAAGAAGGGAAATTCAAGAGTGTAGCATCTGCCAAAGGGTCTAGTAGGTACTATGTGAAAGGTACCCACAGGATTTAGGAACTAAGAGGTATTTGAGTGACCTTATAAAGCACAGTTGTACTGAAATGTCTGGTATAAGAACCAGGTTTCAGAGATTAGAGAATAAATTGAAGGTAAGGAATGGTAAAGTGAGGGGCACCTGTGTGGCTGAGTCAGTTGAGCATCTGACTCTTGATTTTGACTCAGGTCATGCTCCCAAGGTCGTGGGATTGAGCCTCATGCTGGGTTCTGCACTGGGCATGGAGCCTGCTTAAGATTCTCTCTCCCTCTCCCTTAGGCCCTCTCCCCAAACTCTCTTAAAAAAAAAAAGGTAAACTGAACATAGATGGAAGTTCGAAGAAATTTGGCAGTGGGACAGAAAAGGGAAAAATAAATACAGTAGCTTGTGGGAGGCAAGAGTTCAAGGAAGGATTCTGTTTGTTTAATTTTGTCTGCATGGTTTCTAAGATGAAAGAGAATTAGGCATGCTTAAATGCTGACATCAGGAAACTAGTAGAGAGGTCAACGTTGAAGATTAAAGAAAGAGGTAATAATGGATACAATGACAACACTAAAAAAGTGGGCAGATGCAATCCTGAACTAGGAAGAGAAAAACATGTAGACAGAAATTGACTTTCCTCTTTCATTACAATGAATTGGAAGAAGGGAAGGAGAATGTTGCTGTAGCTTAGGTCATATATTTAGAAACTACAGAATAGTAATTCTAAAATAAGAAAGAGAACAAAATGAAGTTTAAAAAGTAGCTAGAAAAGTTAGTAGAAAAACAAAACTGAAAGTTTGAACATAGGGAAAAATTAGGGAGCTGAGTAGGAAAAAAATTGGAATTTCTGGGGAGAAAGCATATAACTACAAGAGCAAATATTTTCTCGTGCTGTACAAAATTGAGATCCAGAATACAAGTAGAGGTATTGGAATTAGGAAAGAGAAAAGATCACTCTCTCTGAGGTTTAAAGGACAGAAGTAGGGATACAGACATGTTGAGTGAAGGCATATTTAATTTACTAAGGCATTTCACTTGACACTGATATTTTTAGTAACATATATATTAGTGTCATCTTCCAAAATATGTTCCAGAAGAGTTGGAGAGGAAGGCTGGTTTAAATTCAAAAACAGAAATAAATAGGTTATGTGTGAATTATGCTAAGAAATCAAATAAATAAATAAATAAATAAATAAATAAATAAATAAAATAGTTGCTGAATCCAGCAAGATGGTCTCCTTACCTACATATTAGCAAAAACCTAAAAGAAATTCCTTTGTTCTTCAGTATTCTTTTCAAAAACAGAAGGCAATATGAATAAACATGATTTGTGGCAACATCTGTAGCATTGTTTCTCAGTTTCTTTTTAAGAAGTATTTAATTGGCTAGCAGTCATCATAGTCATACCACCTTAGATCAGACAATAGCCAATTGAAATTTTTCAGTATATTATCAGAAAGCAATAATTAATAGAAAATGTGAATAGAGAATCTTAGTGATACAGTTTGATTTCTAATATAAAAGCATATCCGTGAGTAATATGTTATTTCTCTCAAATATAAAACCAAATAAATGGAAGAAAAATGTAAACTTCAAATTAGACACAAAATTCTAGTACATAAAACAATTTACAGTGGAAAAATATACGCAGAAATAAAAAGCCACTGGGGAAATTCATATTATAAAATAATGCATCAATTTTATTAATATTTATATAAGAATTAGAGCAAGTTATCTTTGCTCTGAGTTTGTAAATAAATTATTCATTTTTTCCCAACCACCTTAAGAACTTGGCAAAGTACAACATCTTATTTTAATATTCTTAGCAATCCAGAAACCATCCCTCCAAAGGTCACCCAGGAAACTAAAGATTCCTTAATATTGCTCCCTCTTTACACTTCTTTCCTCCTCCTACTCCAGTTAGGCACTTGTTTTCGAGACCAATCATTCATCCATGCTTATTATCAAAAAGGAGAAAGAAAGAAAAAGAAAGAAAGAAAGAAAGAAAGAAAGAAAGAAAGAAAGAAAGAAAGAAAGAAAGAAAGAAAGAAAGAAAAGAGAAAAGAAAAGAAAAAAGAAAAGAAAAGAAAGGCCAAGCACAACAGAAGACCCAAAGATTAAATTATTTTATGCATCAAAATAGGTTAGTATTTAACATGAAAGAATAGGATGCCCTGGTTGGCTAGTGATACTTGTAGTAAGTCATCTTTCGATACCAACAAAAAAGATAATAAAAAGGAAAGAGGAAGGGGGGAAAGCAGTGAACTGAGTGATAAAAAGAAATAATGGCTCTGGCAACGTGGTGATCCTTAATGTATTTAAAAGCAATTTTTTTAGGTTTAGTCTGAGCTGCTGTGTGTGTGTGTGTGTGTGTGTGTGTGTGCGCACGCGCGCGCGCGCATGCTTGCGCGTGTGTTTATATGTATGTATTATTAGGCTATGAGCATTGGCTCCATCTAGGCTGACTGAATTTTTTCTTAAGTTTTTATTTCTTTATATTGAGAGGGGAGGAGGGGCAGAAAGAAATCTCAGGCAGGCTCTGCACTGTCAGCACAGAGCCAGACCCGGGCTGGAACACAGGCCCACAAGAAATGCTGTTAAAAATGCAGATTTCTGGGTCATATTTCAGATCTACTGAACCAGACTCTGTATTGATGGAGGTCAGGAACATCATTTTTAACAAATAATATCAGGTAATTCTTATAAATTGCCAAGTCTGAGAGCCACTGCCCCATTGTATATCACTTGTAGAACAATTGTAGGATTTTAACTGTATTTACCAACATGAAGAAAGTAGTGTGAGCACCTGCTACTACACTGATGGTTTCCCTCTTGTATTTTCATAATATGGAATATTTTTACAATAGAACATTTCTAAAATATCTTATTTGTTTACTAAAATAAAAAAGACATATGGAGACTTGAATATCCCTAAATGTACACTCTAGTAAAGAAAGGCAGACATAGGTATAAATATGAATAATGAAGGGACTATGGTAGAAGTTTGTAAGAGGTACACTGGGGACATAAACACAGGAGGTGCTAATATAACTGGAAGAAGTCAGGCTAGGAGAAACTTCCTGAATGGGGTGGCACAGAGTAATCTGAAAGGTGAGAAGATGCCTGCTAGATATACAATGCAGACACAAGCAAAACTTTCTACCTCATTATAAAGCATTGATGATACTTTAAAAAAAACAGATGTTGCTTTTGCTCAGAATTCTGTCTGAAGTCCATTATTAAAGAAATATTGAAGAAAACAACGATCTGCTATCAATTAAATAATTCTCCATTACTATCCATTATCCACAGCATTTGTCCCATCTCAAACATGAGCAAGTCTGGGAAACGTGAACAGATACGCATTTGTCAGCTGAACCGAACAACCATGGCAATAATGAAGCAGAAATAATAAATCAAGATTCAAATGGTAGTATCAGATCAAAGAACATTGCAACCAATTGTGAAGGAAAATATTCTCTGACTGAAACAAAATCCCCTTGGGGAAAGGCTTCCTTAAATTTTCATTCTCTAATGAATCAACTAATGGGCAATAACTGGCTTTAAAAAGTACATTAGAAAACTTCTGGACATTCAAACAGTGACCAGTATCGTCGGTATACCTCAGGATGACACTTACCTGAACAACATCAGCATTCAAAGGAGACAGAAAGTAAAAAAAAATAAGAAATTATGTACAATCACTAAACATCAGATATTTGTTGTGACTTCTCAATATATTATTTTAGCAGGGTATCAGAAAATATAAAATATTTTTTATTGCAAGTATAAGCTTTTCACATGTTAAGCAGTGATTCTTTAAGTTCATTTTACCAGGACTAATAAGTTCATTTAGGTCAGTAGTAATGGCAATTTTTCCTCTTTACAGCTATCCACCTTACCACCATAAAAATAAAGAAGGAAAAATGTTTCAGTCCAGTGATATCCAGCATTTTATAGAAACCCTCTGTTTCAAACATCTCTAAAGATCTCACTACTACTAGAAATCTTACTTTAGTGATTTAGGCATGTAATAAATGCCCATTTTATATGCCTCTGTAACAAATATTATTATATGCAAACAGGAAACCATATGTGTTTCAAATAAGCATGGTGGCGTTCTGGTGCTCTCAGCCATGGCTGGGGATGAAATCCAAAGTCCTGTACACCTGTGGATGTCTATGGCTCTTAAAAAGATAGGTATCTCTTAGCAGAAATCTAGCTCTTAAAGACGCTATGAAAAACATTAAGATGAAAATATATGACTTAGTACATTTACTAAATTTTTCCGTAATTACTCAAAGGGCATTTTCATAAACTTATAAAAACAAGATGAAGTAAAAAATGAAATTATGATTAGAGTTTATCAAAAGAGACAATTTAGAGACTACAGGCCAGCCAATTTTGGAGCAAGACTTCTTATTGAGAATTGTGTAGATATGCTGCTTCAAATCTGGAGTAAATTTCCTTAACATTTTTGAAATTACAAAGTCCTCTATTAACTAATATCTTTCTTTTACTTTATTAAATCCTCAAAGAACATTTTAAGATATTAAACCACTGTCTTATGCAACCATTGCTCCTAGGCTAAAATACAAAGAACTTTCTTTAAAAGAACTATTTTCCATTCTTCAGCCATGTATCTAGCCACTGTATAGTTCATACTCTATCATATATAAGATTTCTTTCAGTTATTTGAATCAGTCATGCTCTACTAAATGCCCCTGACATAGACCATTCACCTAACACACTGATTCTCCTTGCATTAAAGCACTCATCACAGTTTGGGGTTATCTTTTTATCTATTTTTCCCACTTAGCTTAGAACACTTTTGAAGGCAAGGAAAAGTCTGACTTATTCATTACTATTTCCAGGCTCCAGTGCAATGTCTACCACAGAGTAGATCTGTATTTCTGAACTCATTCTCATTCATTCTCTCTCTCTCTCTCTCTCTCTCTCTCTCTCTCTCCCTTTTATCCCCTCCCTTATGAATACAAGTAGAACAAATGATGAAAAAAATTATTATTCACTTTGTTTCTTTGCATTTCTAGCAGAAGGACCTGCTTTGTAGATTATTCAGGGGAGAGAGATCCTTTGCCTCATCTGAAAGCTGATGTTTTTGTTTTCCTTGAAGAACAAGCAACTTTGAGAGGGTCATAAATAGTTAAGTGAAAGACAAGAGGCACCTGCCTAACTAAGATGATTACCTAAATCAAACCTAGAAAACAATCAGACAGAAAATACTGCAAACATACTTTCATATCTATTCCCCTCACTTTACAAAATGAAGTCACTCAGGATTACAGAAGTTGAGTACATTTCCCAAGAATACATACCTACTCAGTACCAGAATATTGACTTAAATCTATGTCTATTGAATAGCTAGTATTACAGTCTTTCCTGCATGAGCAAACATATCATATATTATCTTGAAAGTCTATGACCCTAAAATGACAATGAAAGCAAGGGAATTTCTCAGTTCTTGAATTTTATGAAAACAACATAGGATCCATTTGAACTGAAATGTTCTACAAGTCTAATAACAATTAAAATATTTTTATGCATAAAATAATAAAACTTGATCTATAGCAAAAAATGTTATGCTTATGATGTCATCAGCACATAATTATGCTTCTCTAATATAATTTCTTTATTTAAAGCTTAATTTGGCAAGACAAAATCTTCTACAAGTGTTTGAAAGATTGACAAGACTCAACACTGAAGACAAGATGCAAAAGCAAACATTCTTATTCCTGTTACTAGGATTATAAATTAGTACAATCTCTTTAAAAGACCATTTTGAAATAGTGTAATGTGTAAAAGATGCATCTCTTGCCAGCAATTTCACTGTAGAAATGTATCTTAGAGAAATAGTTCCAGGAATATACAGAAGCACATGTAGAACAATGTTGCACATTCTTAAAAGAACGAAAATTGGAAATAACCCAAAGAGCCAATCATGGGACATCAACAAATTAGGTTCCATGCTATGGGGTACTTGGCAATGCTAAAAGGAATGTGTTAGTACTATAAGGTAAGGAAATAAAAGTTGACCAAGATTTTTAAAAAGCAACAGAACAGTTTATATAGTATGATGCAATTTTGATAGTAGTATATTTAAAATTATAGTCTATGCATAAAAATATTTATTTTAAATATATATATATAATGTCAATAATAGCTCTGTGGTTGGACTTAAATGAATGGAAAGAGTTGTCATTAAAATGTTTATAGCTATTGAAAAATAGTAAAAAATTATTTTCAAAAATACTATCGAATATATTTGAAAGTTTTGATGGATAAATTCCTAGAAAAAAATCTTATCAAAAAAAGATTAAGTAATAATTAGGAAATATATATAAACTCATAACTCCTAAGACAATTGATTATTTCATTTAAAATTGTGCCACACACAAAAAAATCCAGGACCAAATGGCTTCACCAGTGGATTCTATAAAATATTTAAGAAAGAAATTAACATGTATCATCCAGAATCTTAGCAAATAAAAAGAGGCAATCTATTCCAACTCATTTTATGAGTTCAACCAACATAAACTTAAGACTAAACTGTAACCAAATAATATTACAAAAATTGAAAAACAAATAGCTAAAAAAAATCCTAAGCAAAACATCATCAACCCTAATCCACCAATATACATAATGGGTAATAAACAGATCATGAATGAGTCAAATTTATTCCAGAAATCCGGGTTTAACATTTGAAAATCAATCAATATAATCCACTGCAATAACTTAGCATAAGAGAAAAATCATATGGTCATCTAAATAATTTAAAATTATTAAATTTTTTAAAAAATCTTAACAAATAGAAATAGGGGGGAACTTCCTTAACCTGATAAAGGTTTTCCAGAAAAATCTAATACTTAATGGTGAAGTTTGGAGGAATTTTCTTATGATATCAGGAATGAGACAAAGATAAGTTATCACTACTTTTACTCAACATTGCACTAGAGATCCTAGGCAGTACAAAAAGGGAAAATTTTAATAAGTTATAAAGAATGGATCAAAAGAAATAAACTCATTATTCTCAAATGATACAACTGAAAATCTAGAAAAATAAAAGGAATCAACAGAGAAATTAACATTGATAAGTGAGCTTTACAAGTCTATAAAAGGTCAACATATAAAATTGGAAATTTGGAAATTATAGTGCTTATGATGGCATAAAAAATCAAACACCTAGGAATAGATACAACAAAAGATGTGCAAGGCTTTCACACTGAAAAATTTAAACATCATTTAAAGAGTTTTTAAAGATCTTAAAAAAGCGCTCTCTCTCTCTCTCTCTCTCTCTATATATATATATATACACACACACAGATATATATATATAAGCCATGATAATAAATTAAAAGACTTGAGTTTTTAAATATGTCAATTACACTCAAATTGATTTCTAGATTAAGTGCCATCCTAGTGAAATTCCAACAAGGATTTTGTAGAAATTGATAAGCAAAATTTCAAATTTATATAGCAAGGCAAAGAGTTGATAACAGTCAAGACAAACTTAAAGGATTAGCAAGCTAGAGAACTACTCTAGCAAATATTAAGACATAATTTAAATCTATTCATTACGACTGTGACTATGGCCACAATGATAGACAAATAATCCAGTGAAACAGAATAGCAAGTCCAAGAACAGATCTGCCCATACATGGTACACTTGATTTAAAACAGAGGTAGTAGCATTGCCAAACAGTGGGGAAAGGACAGCCTTTTCAGTAAATGCCCCTGATGACTTCTGAATCCATAGGAGTAAGAAAGCAAAAGTCAAACCACACACAAAAATGAATTCCAGATGAAATGTATAACAATATAGTGTCTGGAACACAATACAAAAAAATCTCCGTAACTGATAGGAAAGATTTATTAAACAAGACCAAAATAATACTAATTCTGGACTACATTAGAGCTGAGAACAGCTGCTGATAAAAGATAACATTAAGAGTGGCAAAGCAAATCATAGAGTGGGAGAAGATATTTACAAACATTTTCTAAGGGCTCAAATTCAAAATATATAAGGAACCTCCTATGAATCAATACATAAAAGATAACTGAATAGCAAATTGGATAAAATTTCTGAATGACACTTCAAAAGAGCATATTCAAATGGCCAAAACACATAAAAAAGGTGTTAATTTATTAATAAAAAAATGCAAATTAAAACCACAATTAGGTATCCATTGCCACTAGGGTAGTTTAAGTTAAAAACACTATTAATAGCAAGTGTTGGTAAAGCTAAGCCACAACTTGAAATCTCATACACCACAGGCTCGACTTGGAAATTGGCTCAACCACTTGGGAAAAAGCAAACAATTTCTATGTAGCATTAGCCTATGAATCAGTAATTACGTATCACAAAACATGTACAATACAAATGTACATAGAAGAACTATTGGTAATAATACAAAACTGAAAACAACCCAGATGCCCAACAAGCAGAACAGATATGTACATTCTGAAGTATTCATTAGATGGAATTCTATTGAGCAAGAAAAATGAAGCACTGTTATATGCAGGAACATGGATATTTCTCACCCAAAAGGTTGAACAAAATAAATCTGATGCAAAAAAAAATTGCAGAATATATGATTCTGTTTATATTTATTTCAAAAACAGGCAAAAACTATTCTATGGTCTTGAAGTCAGAATAGAGTCTACCTTCGGGGAAGAGCAAGGTGGTAGTGATTGGGAGGGGCTGGAAGAGGCATTCTTGGGTGCAGACAAAGTTCTCCATCCTGAATGGAGTGTTGATTTCATGGGTAGAATTACTTTGTACTTCTCATTCAGCTCATTTAACTGACACTTCTCTGTATTTCTATTATTCTTTAGTTAAAAGGGTAAAACAAAACAAAACTATACAATACAATGTTTTATTTAAAGCAAAGGCCTTAGTTTCATTGCCATTCAACTTGTGCCTAAGCCAAAATTTAAAAACAACTTTTTTAAAAAAGCTGGGTTAATTTTCTAGTACCAAAAAGGAGTTGCTATGATCTTTAAAATAATATATTCTGGGGCGCCTGGGTGGCTAGGTCAATTGAGTGTCCAACTTCGGCTCAGACCATGATCTCAAGGTTCCTGAGTTTGAGCCCTGAGTCCAGCTCTGTGCTAACAGCTCAGAGCCTAGAGTCTGCTTTGGATTCTGTGTGTGTCTCTCTCTGTGCCCCTTCCCTGCTCATGCTGTGTCTCTCTCTGCCTCAAAAATGAATGTGTTAAAAAATTTTTTAAATAACATATGCAAAAATATAGTCAATCAATCCAGTAGGTATTTTTAAAGGTTTTCAATTAAAATATAGTATATTTATTGCATAAAAATATTATGCCATGGGAATTTTTATCTGACATAAAATTATGTTATATTAAGCAAGTTGAGTCCCAAACTGGAATATTATAAATATCATTTGTAATATTTTAGCAGGCAATATTGTCTGTTATAGATAGCAAATCTGTAATTTCTGTAACCATGACAATTAAATACTATAAGATTAGATGCCTTAAGATAGCATTACTGTTTATGGTTCCTGGTGTTAGGAAGCAAAATTAAGGCAGAAATGCATAAATACTTCTGATGCATAGATCTAAGTTAAAATAACAAATTTTTAAAAAACACATTGCAATCACTTAATGTTTGGGAAACTGCCCCACGTAAATCACTATAGTAGAAGACCACTTTGTTTATATGATACCCATAAATAAAACATGTAATGTTATGAATGTTTTAGAATTCATATATTTAGAACGAACATATGTTCATTCTAAAATGTTTTAATCTCTTCTGTGAATACTAAGTTTATTTGAGATAGATATTGGTCACCTAAAATGGAGAAAATTTAAAATGTGACTCAAGAAAACTAAAATCGGATATCAAGGAAATGCGTTAAGCCTAATAATAATTTAGCCTTAGGAGTTAAATAACTTGGGTGTAAATTCTAGCTTTTTAATATCTCTAATCTTTCTCATCTGAAGAATAGTAAAAATAATACACAAAATCCACTTACTGGATTGGTTAAGTTAGGAGAAATCACATTGAACACATTTAAAACAAAGCCCAACACTGAGTGAGCACTCAATAAATGGTTTTTGTCATCAATAATTGAGGTGAGACTACAGAGAACACATTGCTTACAAAAGCCAAATAGAAAAATCAGTCTCATATCTCAGTATTTTTAATTTTCAACCTAGGCTACTTCAATGCTCTAGGTAAGTATCCATCTATTTTTCATAAATGTCTTTTTCAATACTTTCATTAATTCTGAAAAACATAATTGACTCACTAGATTCTCCAAGCTTATATATAATGCATGCTAAACCAAACTGAAAATGTGAATACTGTATACTTAATTCTGGAAAAGGAGTGAAGAAATGGGCAAAAAACATGAATAGACACTTTTCCAAAGAAGACATCCAGATGGCTAAGAGACACATGAAAAGATGCTCAACATCACTCATCAGCAGGGAAATACAAATCAAAACCACACTGAGATACCACCTCACACCAGTCAGAGAGGCTAAAATTAACAACTAAGGAAGCAACAGATGCTAGCAAGGATGTGGAGAAATGGGAACCCTCTTGGACTGTTGGTGGGAATACAAACTGGTGCAGCCACTCTGGAAAACAGTGTGGAGTTTCCTCAAAAAATTAAAAATAGAACTACCCTATGACCCAGCAACAGCACTAGTAGGAATTTATCCAAAGGATACAGAAGTGCTGATTCATAGGGGCATTTGTACCCCAATGGTTATAGCAATGCTTTCAACAATAGCCAAATTATGGAAAGAGCCTAAATGTCCATCAACTGATGAATGAATAAAGAAGATGTGATTTATATATACAATGGAATACTACTTGGCAATGAGAAAGAATGAAATCATGCCATTTGCAGCAACGTGGATGGAACTGGAGGGTATTATGCTAATTGAAATAAGTCAGAGAAAGACAGGTATCCTATGTTTTCACTCATATATGGAACTTAAACTTAACAGAAGACCATGGGAGAAGGGAAGGGGGAAAAATAGTTACAAACAGAGAGGGAGGGAGGCAAACCATAAGAGACTTTTAAATTCAAAGAACAAACTGAGGGTTGATGGTGGGGGACAGTGTAGAGGGGAATATGGGTGAGGGGCCTTGAGGAAGTGATGTGTTGGGATGAGCACTGGGTGTTGTATGTAAGCAATGAATCACAAGAATCTACCCCCAACACCAAGAGCACACTGTATACACTGTGTTAGCCAACTTGACAACAAATTATATTTAAAAAAAATACAATAAAGAAAACATGGAGATGATGGAAAAAAAGGAATATCTGGAAAAGGTACTTTAATAATTCTAGTAAAGAAGACATGTGTGAAGACCACTGTACTTGTTGCCAGAAATAAAAAGAAATATGTACTGGGATGCCTGGGTGGCTCAGTCGGTTGAATGTCTGCCTCTGGCTCAGCTCATGATCTCACAGTTTATGAGTTTGGGCCCTGCGTCAGGCTCCGTGCTGACAGCTCTCGGAGCCTGGAGCCTGCTTCGGATTCTGTGTCTCCTTCTCTCTCTGCCCCTCCCCAACTTGTGTTCTATGTTTCTCAAAAAATAAATAAATGTAAAAAAAATTAAAAAAACAAAGAAATACGTCCTGAAGTAAAAGAAAAAATAAAAAAAAGAAATACGCCCTGAAGTAAAAAAAAAAAATTATAAATGTAATATGTACCCACTCATAAACATATCTAGTCTAAATAATCAAATATACACAAGACTTTAAAATATTTTTGACACAATGTTCCTATCAGTAGGTTTCATCTCAGACATTAAAAACCAAAGCAAAAACTGTCTATAAATATTAGTGCAGTGAATTTTCACTGGATTGTTCCAGAGTCTCAGTATAATATCAGTGTCCCAGACGTGGGCAGAATGGTGGCTGGCATTGAGGAGAGATGTTTTGGCTAACCATGATACACCAAGCAAACAACTATAAGTAAGATGACCTTACTTCTTGTCCAGATTTGCCACTAGCTAACATGATTTTAGGCAAATTACTTATTTCTCTGAGCTTGTTTCCTTATCTGTAAGTCTGAATAATCATGCCTTTCCATCTAACTTTCAGAATTGTTGCAAAGGATAAACTGCAGTTATGAATGAAACCATGTTTTGTAAACTTCTGGAGATCACACCAATGGAAGGCCTCTTATTAAATGAAGAGAGGGGGATTCGTTTTGTCAATATTAGTTCCAATAAAACTAAATATATATGTACATTATCCATGCAACCACACATCTTTTATTCTTTTTAAAATGTAGATTTAAAAGAGAGTTACCTACTGGTTTAGCATTTGGGAATTATTCAGTGTCTATGCAGTGTCCAAGGCATGAATCTTCATGTCAAAATTGCTTATTAAAGGACTCTTTTTAATGTATCTTGTATAAATCAACACAACCAGGAAATTAATTCTTGAAAAAAAAAAAAAAGGTGAAGTTTGACATAGCTTCTAGTTTTTAGTTGTTTGTTTCCAAGGTAGTGATACAAATCCTTTATTCATTGAAATCCTGAAAACAAGAATCTTAACCTTCCTTTATTCATTTCTTCAGAAAATATTTATTAAGTATCAACTATATGTCAGAGCCTTAACTGGACCTAAAAAAGGAAGAAGGCATGGTCTCTATCCTTTAGGGCTTACAGTGGGGACAATAGACATAAACAATCAGTTACAATTTAGTATAGTAAGTACTATGGTTGGGGTATCTACAGGTTGTTATGGAAGCACTAAATAAGGACCCCAAACTCAGCCTAGAAGTTCAGGAAGTCTTCCTAGAGAATGTGGCAGCTGACTTAAGCCTTGAAAATGTTAGGCAGATCAGTCACACTGCAGAAAGGAGACAGGTCATTTGTGGCAGAGAAGAGAGTATGGATAGGTAATGATGTTTGGGGAAAAAAGAGAAAACATGATGCATTAGGGGAAATGCAAACAGTTCAGTGTGACTGGCATTGTGGGACTGGAGATGGAAGAGACTAGAATAATAAATAAATGAACTTGGAGAATTAATCAGGGACCATTTAATACAGAACTTTAGGTGAAATGCAAAGGACTTTAGGCATGTTACTATCAGTAGAGGAGACACAGGATGGAATTGGTTTTAGAAAGATAACTGATGATGGTGTGGAGAATGTGCTTGAGAAGAAGACTATAAGAGAGGGAGACTCACGTAAGGACCCTAAACTCTGAATATCCTCATTTCCTACATGGGAAAGAAAGATTTACAGAGATTAAGTAACTTGCCAAACATCACACCATTTGTAACTGGTTAAACTGACCTTCCTGCAAAGCTTTGCATAATTCTAATACATACGTTCTTTAAAGACCAAGGAAACTGCTTCTCATAAACGAATGTGACCAACTCTCAGTATTAGAGACTAGTAACAAATAAAACTGTAGGGAAACAATGACACAGGTCTACATCATCAAAATCAAGTACAGGAGTGAGCAATTATCCAGTGAATTAAGGACCATCTGGATAATCCTAGCAAAAGCAGATTTAGTGCCTGAGTCATTCAGATAATTGTGCAAACAATGTGCCTTGCTCTGGCTGAGTAACCTGGTCATTAATATCTTCCATAGTATGTTTTGCCCCGTGGCACTTCTGAAATGGACAACAGTAGCTCAGAAAGAATTAAGATACTATTCACTTCATGAGAAAGCCACATAAATAATAATGGGATCTTAATAGACTGAGAGGGTATTTTATATGTCCCCAGGAGCCATTTCACACAGTGATATATACACGATATATGTAAGCCAAATCCCACTTCAAAGAATAAAACAAGCTCAGCCAATAGCACCCTCAAATGTGCGTTTTAATTTCAATTGTCAGAAGAAAGTTTTCTGAACATTAAGGCAATGAGAAATACTACTGCAAATAGACTTATAGGTTAAACTACAATAAGATTAAAAATTTCTATATGTCCAAAAACATAAAAGGTAAAAGGAAAAAAAAAAAAAAAAAAAAAACCAGTAAGAAAAGTTTCACAGTATACAATTGATTCTTCTATGAAACAAGTTAAGAAAAACATAACCCAATAAAGTCAAATCAAATACACACATTAAGAAATACAAAGAGCCAATAAACATGAAAACATATCTCACAATCATCCAGAATCATAGAAACACAATTCAAAAGAATAACCAGATCCACAATTTCTACTATCAACGTAGTCACAATTTTTTAAACCATAATACCAAATGTTAATGAGAATCTTGCCCAATTAGTTGACACTGGGTATCAATTTGTGCATAAACTTTTCCCTGGAACAATTTAGCAACAAGCACTAGGAGTATGAAAATATTTACATGTCTGACCCAGTAATATCTGTGAAGTTATTATAAGGAAATGGTCAAAATTGCAAAGGTTAATGTATAATCATGTTCATTTCCTTTTTTTTTTTAAATGTGTATTTATTTTTGAGAAAGAGGGAGAGAGAGACAGAGCATGAGGAGGGAAAGGGCAGTGAGAGAGAGGGAGACACAATCTGAAGGAAGCTCCAGGTTCTGAGCTACCAGCAGAGAGCGTGACAAGGGGCTCCAACCCCAGGAACCATGAGATCATGACCTGAGCCAAAGTTGGATGGTTAAACAACTAAGCCACCCAGGCACTCCCATGTTCATTTCTATAAATGTAAAAAACAGGAAACAATCTAAAGCCTCTATCTATAGAAAAGAATAGGTGGAAGCCATTAAAAAAATGTTTAGTAAAAATATTAAATAAAATAATGTTTATGGTATGATGTTAAGTGGGAAATAAAGCTAAATATAAAAATAAATATTCAGTTGAATTCTAAAACTGTATGTTTAAAATACCTAGGTATATTCACAGAAATAAAATTGGAAGGTTCCGAGTAGATTTCTCTGCATGGTGGAATTTTCTTTCATTTTCAATTTTTCCTGAAAAAATCTGTATTTCTTTATAAAAGTGTTATTTAAGTGTCATATTAATAGGTATACTTTTGAATGCCATTTTATACACTACATTGTTCATACAACCATAACAAAATAATAATCTATCTTCCTCCTGCTACATTTCCAAAGTCACAAAACTGGTAAGTCCTATTCTCAGGATTTGAACCTAAGTGTCCTTGCTCCAAAGTTAGCACTATGGATATAAATATATGAAGTAAAGCACAGGAAAAGTTGCAAAGAAGAGCATAATCAATAACGAAAATTAAAATGTGTCAGTAATATGTGACATCTTAGATTAAAACAGAAAAACATACATTGGGAGATTTGAAAAATTGCCTCCTGTACTAATCCAAGGCATGCAATGACATATACACTGGTATTGGGAAAAATACATGATACAGATTGGAGGTCAGAATAAAAATGGATAAATTAATTACTGAATAGATTGTGGGCACTTGGAGGTAGAGGAAGGAAGTCTGAAAAAAAAATAATCACAAACCAGAAGCCTGGAAAACTGTGGTATGCTTTGCTAAAAGCCAGTTGAAGGGTGATGACTATTGATGGGGGGAAAAAAGTTTTTACTATGTATATTATCACAACTTTAAACAGTACTTCTACTAATGGCTATTATTTATGAGTAATGACTACAGCCAAACCTTATTTTAAAAGTGTTGTGCGCATTATCTTATTTAATACTAAAAAAAAAAAAAAAAAAAAAATCCCACAAAAAAACTCTGAGGTAAGTGCTATTATAATCCCCAGTTGACTTACTGACATTCACTTATCTGCATAATGATATATAGATAGCAGAAGTAGGCTTCCTTCCAAAGCCTGCGTGCTTAGCTGCTAGGCTAGTAATTTGAAATGGCTAATGGAGGAGAGATGAGAAAAGAAATGCAGGAGAGAATTTTGTTCCCAATAAAATAAATTGCATCAACTGGGGGAATTCACTTGAAAACCTGAAGCAGGAAGAGGAGATAAGAGGAAGACAAAGAAAAGGTTAGAAAAAAAGTTAGAAAAAAATTATCACATCAGATCATTGGTGGTATCAAAAAGTAAAAGATCAATGAGGAGATGGAGAATATGGAAAATGGCAGTTCAGAGGGGAAGAAAAATGAACAGTACACCAGTAAAAGAAAATGAACATTGGACTTAATGAAGAGCTTACTGGTGACCTAGAATGGGTTCTTTGCTAGGATGTAAACTGTGGCCAATTTGTATATAAAAATGGATGGACATTGTTGATCTCTCTTTTAATAGAGATCTAACACTGCATGTTTTGTATAGAAAAGTATAAATCATCTGTTTCAACTTGGCCTCTAGTTTGTCTCACGGGGCACAGATTAGAGAAAATATATAGAATAACTTATACATAGCCATAACCCCTATTGGAGAATTCAATTATTTTGTGGAAGGATATAGAAATGTCTGATGTCATCCATTACTCCTTTTGAGAGAATAAAAGAGCTAAGGGAAGTTTCCAAAAGTAGTTCTCAGCACACAGCCTTCCAATATATAGGATAAATATATTATCCCTAAATCATTGCTCCAAATCATTCCTTAGTATGATGTTTCCTCAACAAGAATCTTTGAGGCTACTTAGAACTGTGTTCAGTGTTGTGGAGTATACAAAAACATAGGTCATGGTCCTTTTCTGCAAAGTACTTCCTTGCCCAATTAGAAGACAAATCAGATATACGTAAATGGCTATGCAAATAAATAAATAAGACCGAGTGCCTGGATAACTGAATAACCTTGGCCTGTATTGTTACTGGTATAACATTGAGCAAATTTTGTTATCAATACCAAAAATCACAGGAAGCTGAGGTATTCTATTTGAAGGGAAACTGCTATGCAATATAATTCATAGTAGGTTGTTGAAATATTAGGGTTGAAATAGTGGAATTTCAGAAAGCTTTAGGCAAATCACAGGTGTCCTCTAAATCTTAGTTTTCTCATCCAGGAAAATGAAAAAGTTATCATCAGGATTAAATAATTTCAGGCAATGGGAAAAATAATTGCACATACATTTATAAAATAAAGTCCGTGTAGTGCAAATAGATATGAAAAAGCAGCACACATTTAAATATCAGATCCACAAGTAAAATCTGTACAAAGAAATAGATTTATACCAACTTCAAAGGTTCCAAAGGTCCCTTAGTTTTACCTCTTGCAAGGTGGGTGGATCTTTTCCCCCCAGTTCTCCAAATGCTGCTATCTGTAAGTTACCATCCAAATACATTTACAACCCAAAAAGGAAGGCAGGGCATATAGAAACCATTATGCTCTGATGAGTTTAATAAAATATCTTGGATATGATATGTATTTATTTCATATGTGTGTTACACTTCAGGTTGGTAAGGCTCATATGTACACTGTAAAGCTGAAAAATTCAGGGAAATAGCACACTCTAAGGATGTATTCAAAATAATATCTGGAAATACTGATCTTCAGACGTGTTACAGAAACATCATTTCATGCAGGGTTTCCTCAGTCTGAGCACATCTTCTCAGGCTTTTCCCCCAGTGGAGAATTTGATTCCCTTTTGCCCCTCCCACTCAGTGCTTCCAGATTGCTTCAGAAGGCCCAGGCAGCCTGCTCAGCAGCAGGCAAACGAGCTATATATAGCCCCACCTTGGAGATGTGCACACAGAAGCACACATGCAAATGCCCATGCTGTATTTGGCATGAATAAACGAGAGAAGGTTGCAGCTTTCCTCTCTCCTTCTTCCCCATCACCCCAATTTTTCAATAATTTTCAAAGCAGGGTGTCATCGCTTCCCTAGAGTGATGCAGCCTCTAATTTCCCTGCGATTCTTCTGCCTACTGTTTCCAGCAATCCGACTCCGGCAGGAACCGGCATTGGGCCAACACCTACTACCCAGATGCGGTCATCCAGGGAGGCTGCCTTGCAGCCGCGGGGAGCCCATCCGGGTACAATTACTTGAGTCTCTGGGAATCCCTGTGCATAAACCCATTTTTTAGAAACGAGGCTAGGAGGTGGGTCCCCATGGACATCGACAGACTAGAAGAGAGAGGCGAAGCTTTCCTGGCTCTCCCCTCCCTGGCCTGCAGTAAATAGGGGAGAAGGGCCCAGGTTTTCTCACTGGAGGCATAATTAATCGGTAAATGCCCTTAGAGTTGCGGGATTTCTTCCCCACCGCATCACTTCTTCACAGAGGAGCGGGGGAACAAACAAGTGCCTTCCTCCCCTCGGCGCAGTCATTCCCAGTTTTTGCAGGGATGTGCTAGTCTAGACGCAAGGGTCGAGAGGGAAAATGAGTGGGTGCGGACAGGCGTGGGGAGAAGGAGAAGCCCTTCCCGGTTTAGGAAGACCTGCGGGCTCCCGGCTGCTGACATCCAAACCCTCCCCTGCGGGTCGACATGGCTTTCCTAGGGCGCAACACCCGCCGCGGCGGCCAAAGCCTCCGGGAGGAAAGTTGACGAGACGCGGATGGGGGCTCGGTCCCCCCTCCCAGGGCACTGCCGCCCTGCCCCGCCCGTCACCGGGGCTCCCGCGCCCCTCCTTCCCAGCAGCACCCAGACGACCTCCATCCCAGTCCTTCCAGCCGTACTTCGCGACCAGAGCTGCGGCGACCACATCAATTTGGGGGTGACGAGGGCGGGGCAGAGCTGGGGGAAGGGGAAGGCAGGAAACAGTAGCACGAAAATACGCATTCTTTTTCCGAGCTGCAAAGAAGGAAAAGTCCTGCCTCCTACCTGTTCTGTGATCCTGCTCGCCTGGGCGCCGCGCGGCTGGACCATAACCTACAGGTTTCCCACTTCCGCTGCAAACACCTGGGAGCGCATCTCCGCACCCGGCGCCCCTCCTAGCCTCGGCGGAGCCCTGCCTAGCTACTTGACAGCAGAAGCCGGGCCTTTTAGAGCGGTCATTGGGGCCGCGGGGAAAGCGGGGCGGGCCCCGGAGAGAAACCCGCGCCTCTCATTGGGCAGGCGGGATGCCACTCTCACCCCAGACGAGGGTTTGCTGCGGACTGAGGTAGCTGCTAAGCCCAACTGCAAAGGGTCTCTGCAGTCCCTGGAACCAAACCCTGCTGCCAAAGGATCAAGGACCCCTCAGAGGAGGGACACTGGTTTGATGGCTTGTCATCTGAGGCCCCAAGAGGGAGGGAAGGGCCAGGCAGCACCAGACACCCAGCGCTTTCCAGAGCTTCCCTGAAGGGACCATCTGCTCTGGGAAATTTGACAGGAGAAAATATCAGGAGCAGTGCCTTGATAGGGAAGCACGAACTTCAGTTAAGAATGGAGCAAAATACAAGAAATACGTATATTGACGTGAAAAAAAAATCACAAGAAATAAAAAGACATGAGGGTTGTGTTTATTTCAAGTTTCCTTTTTTTTTTTTTTTTGCCTAAATGTAACCCGGTAGTTTTTCCCGTGGAATAAAGGTTGAACTGTTTCTTCTGTACTGCAGAGAGACTCCAAAATATTCCCTGGTGGGAACAGTGCTTTAAATGGGAAGACGCTGCAATAATAACCTCTCCTGAAAGACTAAAAGAGAGAAATTAAGGCCAAACTGCATAAGGAACTTGCTTTGGGCAGTTCATTTGGTGGTGGAAGTCTTAATCACCACCAGACTGACTGATAACGGATCTGTTTCTCTTCTACTGATATTAGTCCCTCATTCCTTTTATGCTCAAACCCTGAGGCTGCAGAGGATGCTTAAGCCAACCCCAACATAGGTAATCCCAAACCTGCCTTTTAGATGAAGGGGAGCAAGGGTAAAACCATTTTGTTCCCATCTTTCATCTCTGCCATTTGGCCAGGTGGATTCAGTGAATCAGCCCACAGAATTCTTAAGTGGGGAAAATGATAGAAGGAGTACCATAAAATTGGGGGAAGGGAGGTGTCTTGTTTTAGTGCCATATTAGAAAACAATCGTCTCACTTCCAGCCTACCTCCTTTTTGCAAATAGCCAAGTTCTTCATCCACCTAAATTAAGTAGCCGTCTTAACTTGTGCTGAGCATAACACAGCCCACTGGACAACTGTGAGAGAAGATAGCATTGTTATTAAATGCTAAATAAGTGTAAGCTCTTAGCTTAGTGCTTATGGTTGTTATTACTATTAGGGGAGACTCTTCATAAAATGTTCTCTTCATAAAACTGGATGATTCAAATTAATGTACTTGGAAGTGGGAAAGGACCCTAGAGATAATTTACAGAGAACAATAGATATGGCTTTTATGCTGGGAACTTAACTTACCACTGACTGGGAATAACTAAAAATGCAATGGGAAATTTCAAAACCTTTCAGCCATGTTTCCACATAATATGCCCATTAGTTTGTGTCTCCACCCCAGGGACCCGCACCAATTGTTCCATTGAATTGGACCAATCATTCATTACTTAGTGCATTTACTGAGCACTTATTCTCTGCCACACCCTGTGTTAGGTGCCAGGGAACTAAAGAAAAATAATACATTGAACAGGAAGCAATAAAGATAGTAAACTTTGTAGTAAGGAATATGTAATTTCCTTTTTTAATACGTTTAAGTTAATTTATTTATTTTGAGGGAGACAGAGAGAGCGCAAGCAGGGAAAGGGCAGAGAGAGAGAGAGAGAGAGAGAGAGAGAGAGAGAAAGAGTCCCAAGCAGGTTGCACAGGGTCAAGGCAGAGACTGAAGTGGGGCTGTAACTCACCGAACTGTGACATCTTGACCCGAGCTGAAATCAAGAGTCTAACGCTTAACCAACTGAGCCACCCAGGTGCCCCAGGCATATGTATTTTCAGCACTAACATCTTTCAATTCCTAAACCTAAATAATTTTGAGTAGCGATGAACTCTAGCAGATCTTCCCCTAAATTTAAGCAGAGAGGAGAAGGTGAAATATCAAGGAAAGAAACTGAACATTGGGTTTAGCACAAGAGTTGAAGTTGGAAGTGAAAAGAATATTAAAGAAATCTCTGCTATCCTCATTCTTTCATTCCTTAATTCATTCCTTTCTTCAACAAATATTGCTATCACAAATATAGTGGTGAATGAGGTAGGCAAGCTCTCATGGAGCATACTTATTTTTTAAATATACAGTGTTACTCTGTATATTTACTGATATAATTACAGCTCTCTAGGTGTGCGTATGTGTGTGTGCACACACACAATTTGGGAATAGTATTAAAATAATTAAAATTTCTATCTGGGCATCAGGCACCTCTTATATTTTCAAATAAAACAAACTATCTCCAGGCTATTGCTTGTTATCTCAGGGAGCAACACCTCCCCCTCTGTTCCTGGAATAAGTATGTTCTTACGTATATGAATATATCAAAATTATCTGCTACAGCACATTTTACATTTTTCAGATCGCTTTCAGATAAACTCCGCCCCCCCTTTTTTTTCTTAAGCAGAAGAATCATTATCAGCTCCACTTCACAACTCAGGAAATGAAAGTAGCCAAGGAAACGTATTCCTTTGAAAGTAAAGGTAATTAAAAAATAGTTATGTATTTAATGCTTGGTATATAGGAGATAATATATACTTACAGATGAATATATGCTTTATAAAATGTGAGAGTTTAAAGAAGTTCAGAAACTATCAATTTCCACCATTAGTCTGTGAAGGAGACAATCAATTATTATAATTTGTTCAGGGTATTGCACCTACTCAGAAGCAAATGTGAGTCTAGAACCCAGATCTTAGGGCGACTCCTTCATTATTTTTACCAGCATAACAAACAATAACTTTGTCTGGTATATCTCCCACCAGAGTTCTTGCCCTTTTTCCTCCCCGAACCACCCATCCTTTTGACATTTTCAAAAAATTCTGACCCAACAGTGTACCCATCTTCCAGCATCTATAAAACTATATGAGAGCATGCCACTTTAAGTGGAAATTAAGCAGGACATAATAAGTAGCTGAGACTAAGTTTGCTTGTAAGTTTGGGGCCTGCCTCAGAAGACTGGGATCAGAACAATTGGGGCTGGCGTTCAGGTACAAAGAAAGCTGATGAAAATGGGTGGCTAGCTAAGCAGTTTGCCTCCAGCACATACTGTCCCTCAAGTGAGGAAAAAGAGAACCGCAGAAACAGCAGTCTGAATCCCCACTGACAGCCTGGGATAGAACCTATTTGCAAATCTCTATAAGAAACAGTAGGAACATTTTGCCTGGTTCTCTGGCTGGCTCTGATTCCCTAATCACTCACAGAGTTCCACGGCACAATTTATTGGATATTACATTGCTAAACTTCCCTTGGCCCTGTTATTTAATTCTCCTGCCATCCATCCCCTCCTTCTTCCACCCAGCATTGGCCCTCTTTCTTGAAACATTCCAATTTCCTCCAACCAGTGATTAAATCTTGGTGAGAGGAAAGGAAACTATAGCAGCAGTACAGTGTTCCACAGCATGTATTCCTTTTCTTTCTCTTCTGCTCCACCCACCATTTCCTCACTCCGAAGCTTCCCAGAACAGTTGCTAGCATAGCCTGTTGTAGCAAAGAAGGGGGAGAATGAGAAAAGGGGCTTTTCCAATAGAAATTTCAAACTAAACACAGCAGAAAGACAGCAGAGGCTCTGCCCACTAGTATGAAGAGAGTCATGCTAAACCCAGTATGCAGCGTCTCAAAGAAGATCACATCAGCCCACTGACCTAGCTTTCACATAGCCAATAGGGAATGATTGCAAAGCAATGCACACACACGCGCAGCCACACACACACACACACACACACACACACACACACACACACACACTGTACCATGTGGCTGGCAGAAGAGGCTGAGAAGATAGTTTTCAAATACTGCATACTGGAAATACAGTCCACAGCAGCAGCTTGCTACTTAGCCCCAGGCTACTGCAGTATTTTTGGAGATTAACAGTAAGATTAGAATTCCTTTTGTTTTGTCAATGACTGCTGTGCACCAAAAGGGCAGATTTATAGAAAGCCACATGCCGATATTTGCAAGGATATCTTCACACAGATTCCGTTGTTTCACAGGAGAATCCACTGTGTCTCCTTAAAATTGCCCCATTTGCATAATAGGAACCAATGTGTGATATAACAAAAAGGCATGTTACCCCTTAGTCAGCCAATATGTCCTCCAATTTATTTCACCTCCTGAAACTCATGGGGAAGGACGATGCTCAATTCAATTGTTAAATTGTAGCTTGGTCTCTGTTATTCACGGAGAGTAAGCAGTCAGTTATTATTAGTGAACTCCACTGTCAACCTTAATTAACATGTCCTTTCCCTTCTCTCCTAACAGCCACTAACACTGAAAATTTCATTTACTGAGTATGTCCTTGAAATGATGCATACCTTCACATCTGGAGTGGACATGGGATGAGACAACAGAAGACCTTTGTTCCACTCTGAACTAGAAAATAGCTGAGAGGGTAGGGACAGAATCCTCAGTTGCTATGCTATAATGTGTCACAGCAGAGTGATGCAAAACTATTTGCTAATAATATGGTATCAGCATCTTTATAAAAGGTCATCTACCCAAATATACCTCCTATCCCCCAAAACAACCAAAAGAAGCAAGGGGAAAGATACAGAGGAAAGGATTTTCCACTTCACCAAAATTTTCAAATTTATTGGACTAAAGTTGTTCATAAAATCACAAAAAATTTTTTGTGTGTGTGTTTAATATATATTGGATCTGTATTTATAATCCAATTGTCATTTTCTTTTTTTCCAATTTTCATTTTCTATGTTGATAAATTATGCGGTTTTCCCCTTGTTAGTTTTCCAGTGTTTAGAAATATTGTTAATCATTTCAAATATTAATTTTGGCTTTTTAATTTTTCTGTAATGTGTATATGTCTTCTATTTTATTGATTTCCACTCTTATCTCCATTATTTCCTTCCTCTTACTTAGTTTTGCTTTGTTCCTTGTCTCTATTCTTGAGTGGGAATTGATGCCACCAATATTTCAGCATTTCATCTTTTTTTAATATCGCCTTTAAGGCTACACTGTTTTCTCTAAGCACTGCTTTAGTGTATCTAACAAGTTTTACTATGTCTTATCTTTATTATCAGTCAGTTTAAATAATTTCTAATCTCTGCTTTTCTTTTTTAGTCCAATGATAATTTAGAAGTACGTCATTTAATTGATAGCCACTTAAGGTTTTCTACTTATCTTTCTGTTTCAAAATCTCAGTTTGATTTTATCTTTGTCAGAAAAATACTCTAAAAAGATTTCAACTTTTAGTGATATGTTGAGACTTTGTTTATAATGCCAATTTTTGCATCTTTGGTACATGTACCCTGTACTCGGATTTTAAGCTGACTCCTAAACTATATATACACAGGATAGATTCCAAACAGTATAGATAAAGTTTAAAGAATTGTAGTAGGATGAACAATGACCCCTGACTCTCTGGAACCTGTGAATGTTACCTTATATGGCAAAGTCTCTGCAGAAGTGATTAAGGATCTTGAGATCCTGAGATTATCCTGGATTATCCAACCAGGTCCTAAATGCGATCACATGTATCCTTGTAAGAGGCAGACAAAGAGCGATTTTACTATACACAAAGCAGATGGTGATGTGAATGAAGACAGAGCTGAGAGAGATTTGAGGATGCTGGCCTTGAAAATTAGAGTGATGCAGCCATATGCCAAGGAACCCCCGCAGCCACCAGAATCTGGAGGAAGCAAGGAATGGATTCTCCCTAGAGCCACTGGAGGGAGTGTAGCCATGCTGGGCCACTTTGATTTTGGCCCAGTGATGCTAGTTTAGATATTTTGGATTCTACAGTGGTGAGAGAATATTATTTATTGTTTTAAGACCTTTTGTGGATTTAAGTGAGAGGATAAATGCAATTGTTTTGTTGTGGTGGTAATTGGTTACAGCAGCCACAGGAAACTAGGATGAGAATTTAGCAAAGATTTCAACTGCACAGAGGAGAGAGAATTCAGAATTGGAGGACATCCTAGCTAACTGCCTTAAAAACAAACAAAGAGGGTGGCTCAGTGTGTTGAGCATCTGATTTGGCTCAGTTCATGATATCACAGTTCATGAGTCTGAGCCCCTCATCAGGCTCTCTGCTGTCCCTGCAAAGCCTGCTTCAGATCCCCTGTCCCCCACCCCTCTCTCTGTGCCTCCCCCGCTCATGCTGTCTCTCAAAAATAAATAAAACATAAACAAAAAAATGAAACATATTCATGCTCTTCAAAAAGACAAAACAGAATCCAAAAATCACTAAATGTATAATCGCGGGGCACCTCGGTAGCCCAGTTGGTTAAGTATACGACGCAGGTCATGATCTCCAGGTTTCATGAGTTCAACCCCCGCGTCGTGCTCTGCACTGACAGTGTGGAGCCTACTTGGGATTCTCTCTCTCTCCCTCTCTCTCTGCCCCTCCCCCACTCGCACTGTCTCTGTCTCTCTCAAAATAAATAAATAAACATAAAAAATTGGTTAATGTCTCATCACAATTTCCAGGATATAATCTAAAATTACTATACCTACCTGCCTCCCCCTGCCACTGCCTGCCTCTCAAAAAGAAAAACAAAATGAAAAACAAAAACAAAACAAAAAACAAAAAAAAAGTGAGATTCGTACTTCAGAGTAAAGGCAGATATTACAGTTAGGAGACTAGGATTTTTAAACTGCTATTATAGTTATGCTCAAGGGCAAAAAAGAAAATTTGTCCATGATGGGTATTTTCCCAAATAAATTATATACACACAAATCTTCATCCTATAATGTTTCCTGGATGACTGAACACAATTTAATAAATCATACATGCTCATTATATAAATGTATGACAAACTAGAAGAGATAATAGTTGGAAAGAAACCTACCCAGAAATTAGCAAATTATTGTGTGGTATTATTAATTTACTACTTAATTTCTGTTCTTCAATTATTCAAAATCATATCAAACTCAAAATGTCCAAAACTGAAATAATTACCTTGTTATAAGTTACAAAGGAACATTATGAAAACAGAACCTTAATATATCTGAGAGAGAAAAAGGAAATAGAGATGATATCTAGGTATATTGTTACAGGAAGAATTGTCAGTATCTAGAACTGAAGACAATGTTCCTAGTTAGAAAAAAGTGTGAAAGATATAATGTAAAATAGCAAGGCATGCTCAATATGAGATTTGATTATGATTAAAGCATAAACATAAAGAGGATTAAAAACAGATTGGAAACTACATTGGCCTTATTGCTATTCCTTATATGAGGTACACTCTAATCATAGGGCTTTTATACTTGCGGGCCTCCCTTCCTCAAATACTCTTCCTCAATTCCAGTGTGAACTCTTTTTCAGATTTTTATTAAAATGTTATCTTTTCAATCAGCCTCCCCCTGATCATCTCACTTAAAATCAATATGCCCCACCTCAGAACTCCCATTTCCTTAACTTCCTCCATATTTCTCCATGATGCTTTTCATCAGCTACTGTGCTACATATTTTTTGTACTCATGTGATTTCTTGACTGTCTTATAGAATATGGCCACCTTCCCTTCCCTTTAGAATTTAAGCTCCACTGTGGTTTAAACTGACTCTTTTGTTCACTTCTGTGTGCTTACTTATCATCACATGCCTGTCCATGGGGCATGATAGGTACTCAATAAATCTTTGTTGCCTGTGAAAAAGAACCCCCAGAAAGAGCACCCATAATGCCGTGCTTTTTGCTTGACTCTGTCTTCACACTTGTTCTCTCAACCTGGGATCTATTCTTCCCTCCTCCCTACCTGCTTGCAGCCAGGTGAACTCTTGTTTATCCTCTAAAACACTGTTAGCTGGTATTTATTTTGTGAAACTCAAATTCTTCTCTTATAACAACATACAGTCACGGCCACTTCTGCACTTCTACATTTTACACATAAATTTATCATTCTACTACATTTTATTGTATGCATTTGTTGGTATATCTCTCTTCATTACAAATAAAAAGCAATGAAAAGAATATATCACTTTTTACCTTAATGAGGTATAAACTTGAAGCTTCATTATGAAGAAATATGGCAATTTGCTGATAAAAACATGGAAAATTATAAATCCATCTGGACAACTAGAGAATATGTAAAATTCAAATTTTGGGACTCTGAATTCTTGCTTGTTTCTGAAGAAAATGGGTCAGAAATGCCATTCCATTAGTCCTGCCCTTCCTTTGGGTGTTCAGTAATAGTAGGAGGAACATGCAGCACAAATAGCACATAAGGAAAACAGAGTACAGTTTAAGAATGAAGTATTACCTACTGCCAATAAGTCTGAGCTTTCTGCTGCTATCCAATTATCAAATTGGAAGCACTACTTAAAAGAAATTTTACTTTAGCCTTTATGTGGACATAGTCATTCATTTTTCCAAAAATCTGTACCATTTGACATTGCAATAAAATTGGCTCAAAGACTGGATTCCTCTCCAGCTGGTTGCCTACCTGAAGAAAGTTGATATATATTTTTTAAAATTTATGTCAATCATGTATACATGACTAGGAACTGCTCACCCCCCCCCTTTCCAGTTGACCTGAATGCCTGAATATTTTCTATGCTGTTACTGCTGTTTACAACTTTATTAGTCATTCTAGGTTAAGTGGGTAGTTCTTTTTTTTTTTTTTATTTTTTTAATGTTTATTTATTTTTGACAGAGAGAGACAGAGCATGAGTGGGGGAGGGGCAGAGAGAGAGGGAAGCACAGACTCTGAAGCAGGCTCTAGGCCCTGAGCTGTCAGCAGCACAGAGCCCGACGCGGGGCTCGAACTCCCAGACCGCGAGATCATGACCTGAACCGAAGTCGGACGCTCAACGGACTGAGCCATCCAGGCACCCCTAAGTGGGTAGTTCTTATACTCCCAAGAAGTCCTCTGTTGAGCAGCAAATTTCTAGAATGAACTCAAAGAAATAGGACATAGGGCAGGTTGTCTACAAAAGGAAAAAGAGTGGTTCATTTAGAGTGTAGGCTTGAAAATGATAGGAAAGCCTGGAGTTTTTCATGTGTTGCACAATTCTTTGGAGAGGATGTTTGCAGAGGTCAACAGAATTGAAAGGAAAATCCAAGGTTGTGGACACAGGATTACTCCATTCTGGGATGGCCTGTCAATCTGAGTCCCCTCCTGTCATAGTCCTCCCCACATTTAAAATTCCATAATGGCCTCGCATTGCAATTTTGAATGTCCAACTCTTTTTCCATTACAAATGGTCTGGCTCCTGCCTACCTCTCTGACTTTACCTCAAACCACTCAGCTCTTTGCTCACTATGCCCCAGCCCACATTGGCCTTGATTGACCTCGAATGCCAAACTCAGTGCTGTTCCTTTTTTCTAAAAGGTTCTTCTCTTGGTTCTTCTGTGATGAGACTTCTATGATTTTTCAAGCCTCATCTTACCTGTTACTTCTCAGAGAAGACTTGGTGATGACGTGACTGGGCATGTTACAGCAGTAGCAACTGTCCCTGGGCCATCAGCTGAATCCTGACGACATGGTGAAATTCAACTGTAAATGTGAGCAGGTGCAACAGAAGAAGATGGAAACTTCCCACTGATCCCCTGTTTAGCTTTTTCTCATTCCTCCTTTCTCCTTCTGTGACCACGCTACAGTGTATCAGCAACAAATGCTGCAACATTAAATGCCAATTTGTTTAGATTCTTTTCCCAATATTCAATCAGACGATCAGTTCCAAAATGTAGAAGTCATCCTCCATTCTCCCCTTTCCCTCACTAACTGATTTAACTTATTTAATAACTTCTTTTTTATTTTTTTTATTTTTTTTCCCAACGTTTATTCATTTTTGGGACAGAGAGAGACAGAGCATGAATGGGGGAGGGGCAGAGAGAGAGGGAGACACAGAATCGGAAACAGGCTCCAGGCTCTGAGCCATCAGCCCAGAGCCCGACGCGGGGCTCGAACTCACGGACCGCGAGATCATGACCTGGCTGAAGTCAGACGCTCAACCGACTGCGCCACCCAGGCGCCCCAATAACTTCTTTTTTAAAAAAAATGTTTACTTATTTTTGAGAGAATCCAAGTGGGAGAGGGGCAGAGTGAGAGGGGGACAGAGGATCCAAAGCAGGCTCTGCACTGACAGCACATAGCCTGACACGAACTCAGGAATCATGAGATCATGACGTGAGCCAAAGTTTGACACTAAACCAACTGAGCCACCAAGGTGCCTCTCTATTGATTAATATCCATTAACCATCCTCTGGATCATATTCTAATGTATCACAGTGCTGCCACTCTGAAGCTACCATTCCCTTCTTCTACGACTAGTGCAGTAACCTGATCATTGGTCTCTCACCTTCCATTCCCAGCTATTTGTCAAATCATCCAGAGTAATCATTTAAAAACAGGAATCAGGGGCGCCTGGGTGGCGCAGTCGGTTAAGCGTCCGACTTCAGCCAGGTCACGATCTCCCGGTCCGTGAGTTCGAGCCTCGCGTCGGGCTCTGGGCTGATGGCTCGGAGCCTGGAGCCTGTTTCCGATTCTGTGTCTCCCTCTCTCTCTGCCCCTCCCCCGTTCATGCTCTGTCTCTCTCTGTCCCAAAAATAAATAAACGTTGAAAAAAATAATAAAAACAGGAATCAGTTTAGATCACGTGCCCATCAGATACTTTGCAGAGACCTTGCATTAGAGTGTGAATGTCCAACTTTCCCATTATAAATGGTCTGGTTCCTCCCTATTTCTCTGGCCTCATCTCAAACCAAACTCAGTTTGTTGTTCCTTTCTTTCTTTCTTTTCCACCCAGACTGCATCCTCTCCCTCTTATTCCCACGGAGGACAAGAACAATCATCAATGGCAATAGACGGTGGCAGGAACAACACCTACAGCCAACTTCATGCTCAGGAGAGAACACTGCACCCCCCCCCCCATGGTTTCAGGTACTCTACATTCAGAGAAACTTCTCTAGTAACAAACTATAGAAATGATCCCTGCTTTTTTTTCCAATACTCCTCTCCTGGTTCTCCATATGATTGGCTTTCTATGGTTTTTCAAGTCTAATCTTAAGTGTCACCTCTCACAAAAGACTCCTGTAACACTCCCAACATGTATCCCCTAATTCAGATTCTCTGTCATATCACACTATTATTTTTTCCTTCATAGCACTTCACTGTGAGAAATAATATTTGGTATTTAAATGTTTGTCTGTGTATCTTCTTTCTCTCCCTGTAGAATGTAGGCTCCATGAGGACAAGAACGTTGGCTGTCTTATTCACTACTATCTTCCCAGTGCTAACATGGTCCATGGCACATGGTATGTGCTCAACAGATATTTTATACTAATTAATAAAAATTGTGACACGTGATTCTTTTTTTTTAATATCCATGACAGGCCATATACATTTTTTTAACATTTTATTTATTTTTGATAGACAAAGCATGAATGGGGGAGGGGCAGAAAGAGCAGGAGACACAGAATCCAAAGCAGGCTCCAGGCTCTGAGCCGTCAGTACAGAGCCCAATGTGGGGCTGGAACCCGCAAACCGCGAGATCACTATCTAAGCCGAAGTCGGATGCTCAACCGAATGAGCCACTCAGGCACCCCTATGACAAGCCATACAAATGATCAGTGAACACTGTTGGTGAGCACTCACAGAGTCCAGACCGACAGCTCCCTCTGGATACAATGTCTTGTAGAGTTGTACATCTGGACTCTCCAGAGCCGGCTGCCTGGTTTTACTTCTTGGGAAGTTGGTGGGCTCCTGAGAATCAGTACCCCATTGATACAGTACATCGAAGAAAATCTTTCTGACATTTTTCTATGAAACAACTCCGGTGTTTCACTTCCTAGTGGTGGTCATTTCCTAATCCCTTCAAATAATTGAAAGAGCCCCATAATTTCTGGATATGTATCCAAACTTTCAGGCCCCTACACAGACTAAATTTCCCTAAAGTTAGAGTAAACATAAGCTTCACACCAAAGGGAAGAAAGGACAAGCTGGAAAGCTACTCAATTAAACCATAAACAGACCAGATTTAGCAGCATGACCACAAGATTGAGTCGAGGGAGACCAACGTTAATTTATTTCTGTTATCAATTTATAAAAAACATTTCTTGAGGGGCACCTGGGTGGCTCAGTTTCTTAAGCATCCAGCTTCTGCTCAGGTCATGATCTTGCGGTTCATGAATTCGAGCCCTGTGTCAGGCTCTCTGCTGTCAGCACAGAACCCACTTCAGATCCTCTGGCTCCCTCTTTCTCCGCCCCTCCCCCACTGGCTCTCTCTCTCCCTCTCTCTCAAAAATAAGTACACATTTAAAAGAATTTTCTTGAAACATACTAACCTTTTCAGAGAAAGATGCGTTCCTAGGAGAATAAAACGATATTGGCATGCTACAAAGAAATGGAAATTTTCAGAAGAATGTAAACCTGGGAGGCTTGTCTCACTTAGGACAGTACATATGGAGACTTAGCTATGTATTTTCTAATATAGTTTCAATTTGGAAACACCTGTATAGGTAAAACTTCATGTATGGAGGATAACAGTGATTGCCTGAATGTCAATTTCTTCACGACTTACTCCCAAAACATCAGAGCAACAGAAAGGCGTAGAAAGCCACATGTGACAATAGTATCCTTTAATAAGATTTTGATACACTGAAAGAGGTAACTTTTAATTCAGGCATCTTGTCCATTGGATGTTCAGAAATAGAGAAAAGTAAAATTTCATACATAGCTATTGAAAGAAAAAAATACAAACTGTGAATCAAAGATTTCAGTCGAGAAAATTCTCCTCAAATACACACACACACACACACACACACACGTACACACAACTGGAGAAAACTGCAACACAACACTTGAATCTGAATTTTAAGTCCTTAAATGAGAATTTAAAGGTATTTTTTAAAAAAAATAAGGATCAAAAATTTAAAAATTAAAAACAGAAATGGTTTCCCAAATAACAACAACAAAATTCTCACAGAAGGAAAACAAGAGCTTAGTTAGCTCAAAAAAGGAATTTAACAAAGAGATAAGCCATTTTTTTTAAAAAATAATAAATTACAAAGTGCTCAAGGATAATAAATTCACATGAAAATTTAATAAGGCCCATTGAAGAAAGGAAGAAAAACAATCAAGAAAATAAAATGAGGTGAAGAAATAAAAATGATTAAGGAGATGGTAAATGAAACAGAAGGCAATCTAAGAAGGCCCAGCGTGCATACAACTAGAGTTTCAGAAGAAAAGAAAAGCAATCTAACAGCAGTAATGTTTAAAACTGTAATCTAACAAAGCTTTCAAAACACAACTAAATTTGCATACTGAAAGGCCCCCTTGTGTACCTGGGAAAATGGACCCAGAACAATAAATTCTCAAAAGTATCTTAGTAAAACCATTAGTCTCTAAAAACAAAAACAAAATCATCAGGATTCCTGGACAAAAACATTAAATTATAAAAATAAAAAAAAATACACTGGTGCCAGACTTTTCAAAAGCAAGGCTGCAGTGCAGCAGCATTTTAAAAAATCTAAAAGTGTGAGCCACGGATGTTATATCTAACCAAACAATCCTTCAAGTATCAAGCCTATAAAAAGACCCAACTTTGAATCAGAAGGAACTCAAGTTACAGTGTAACCATGAGCTCTTCATGTGGCTTCTATAAGATGAGCTTACTGGAGAATAAACATGACTAGGAAGTTTCCCCAAAAGGAGAAAAGATGAGCACTTAATATACTTAAGTGCAGAACTAATGCAGGGTTCAGTGTAGGTTTAGGTACGTGAGGGAAAATAGTATGTAAACATCATCTATTCTGACAAAATAGAAGGAATGCAACTAATGAACAGAAGGAGAAACTAGAGAGGAAAAAGTGGAATAAGAGCATTGACTGGTGTAAATGTAATAGACAGCAGGCAAAGAATACCATTTACATTTCACAAACAGCAGAGGGAAATATTAAGTAGGAAATAAGGTGATTAAAGGCATTATAAAGGGTATACATGAATGGGTATACATGAATAAAACATAAGACAAAACTCCCTCCATATCAAAAGAAATGTTAAACAAAGGAAGGAAGACTCAATAAATACAGAAAGAGGTACAGTAAATACAATACACTAGACACAGCAATCATAAAATACTATTATAAAAGCGACATATTAATCATAACAATAAATATGAACAGGCTTCACTTATGTACTAAAGGAAAAGATTTTCCAGTTGGCTCATAGAGCAAACCCAACTCTCTGCTGTGTACAAGACGCACACTTAAAATGGTACCTTAAAAGTGTGGACCATTAAGGCCAGGGCAAAGACATACTAGGCAAATGGGAACAATAAGGAAGCAGGGTTTGTGTTTCTGTTATCAAAGTAAAATTCAAGCCAAAAAACATTACATGAGAACAAAAAAAGGGCATTTTAAAATGCTAGAAGCCACAATTCACAATGAGGAAATAAAAGTTATAGCTATGTCCCAAATAATACAGTAAGCATTTAGTGAACACAAATCACAAAAGGTACAAGATGAAATAGAAACATTAAAACCAAGAGACTTTAACACATTATTTTTGGTTCAAGGCAAATCAAAATTTAAAACTTGGACCAGAGAAAATCTAAATAACATAATCTACAACATAGAATTTATAGGGATATATCAAACACCACACAGGAATATGTTTTCTTCTCAAATGCATGTGGAATGGGGCACCTGGATGGCTCAGTCGGTTAAGCATCCAACTTCGGCTCAGGTCATGATCTGATGGTTTGTGAGTTTGAGCCCCGCGTCAGGCTCTGTGCTGACAGTTCAGAGCCTGGAACCTGTTTCAGATTCTGTATGTGTGTCTCTCTCTGCCCCTCCCCTGTTCATGCTCTGTCTCTGTCTCAAGAGTAAATAAACATTTAAAAAAAATTCAAATGCATGTGGAATATTCACAAAAATAAACCATATAAGAGATCACAAAGGAAGCATCAGTAATTTCCATATCAGAATCAATTACAACAACACTCTGATCACAATGCAAAACAACTTGAAATTAAAAGAAATTTCACATGGAAATAAAAAAAAAAAACCCTCTCTTCAATAACTCTTGGGTGGAAGAGGAAATACAACCAAAAGTAACAAAATCTCTGAAAAAAGAAAAAACAATACATAGTAGAATCTGTGGCATATATTTAAAGTAATGATCAGGAGAAAATTCAGTCTTAAACATCTATATCACGGGTCAGAAAACTAAAGTCCCCGGGGCAGGTCTAGCTCAATGCCTGTTTTGTATGACTTGCAACAACAGCCAAGTTTATTTATTTATGCATATCTTATGGCTGCTTTTCACTACAACTACAGAGTTGGATAGTTGTGACAGAGATTATATAGCTCACAAAACCTACAATTTATAATATTTATAAGACCTTTACAAAAAAATGCTGATTCTCACTCCATAGCAATAGAAAGATAGATAAAAATTAAATAAATTAAATTCCCAACTTAAAAAATTCAAACAAAAATAAGCCAAAATAAGCATAATGAAGATTAATTACGTAGGGAACAGAAAAGAGTCTATTAAATTAAATCCAACTCCTACCTACTCTTAAAAAAATCAACAAAATAGACAAAATACTAGCTAAATGAATATGTTTTAAAAAGAAGAAGAAATTACATGGGAGACATAATTATTGATAGGAAGAAATGTATATTACATTATACATGTATATTATATTAACATGTATATTATATTATATATACATATGTAATATAAGATAATCAGAAACCAATTTTTCACACTTGCATAAATATGGAAAACAGATAAAATTGATAATTAATAAATCATTAGGAAAGTAAAATTTGTCAAAATTGTCTGATAGACAATAGAATAATTTCCATAAAAGACATAGTGAAAGTTATCAAATTAAAAAACAACAAAACAACAAATACAGAAATTTTGTGCAACACATATCAACAGGTAAAGGGATAATATAACTAGCATATAAAAAAGTATTTTTTAAGCTAGGTAAAAAAAACAAAATTCTATAGAAAAAGTGACAAAAGACATGAATATAGATAAATTCACAAAAATCATGCAATCCTTAAACACATGGAATGGTGTCCAATTATTTAAAATAAAGAGTTATTTATAATGTTATTTGTAATAAAGAGATTTATATTAGAATCTCACTAAGTTACCATTTCTCATGATAGATTGGTAAAAACTCAAAAGCTTAATAATGAACTCTGTTGGCAAAGCTAGGGGAAATAGACACTCTCATGCCTTGCTACTGGAGTGCAAGACTGTATAATTCTTCTGGAGAATTTGTCAATATCTAACAAAAATATATGCATTTATGTTCTGTACCAGAAATCCCACTTCTAGGAAGATATGTTTAAAACAGTATGAAGATATATGTCATACATTATTTGTAATGACAAAATATTGGAAACCATCTGGCGTGCCTAGGTGAGTGGCTCAGTCGTTTAAACATCCGACTTCGGCTCAGGTCATTATCTCCCAGTTTCTAGGTTTGAGCCCCATGTCGGACTGTGTGCTGACAGCTCAGAGCCTGGAGCCTGCTTCGGATTCTGTGTCTCCCTCTCTCTCTGCCCTCCCCCACTCGTGATCTGTCTCTCTTTCTATCAAAAATAAATTAAGAAAATGTTTTTAAATAAAAACAATTGCAAACCATCTAAATGCCCAAAGGGATTGGTCTACTAAAGTACATCCACATAGTGGCAGACTACATGGCTGTAAAAAGGATGGGGAACACTTCTGAGAATAGATATGGGGTGATTTTTAGGATACATTAATTAAAAAAGCAAAGTGCGAATCAGTATATGATATACTCTATGTTTGCGTGTGGGCATATTGCTCATCTTTGAAAAAAGAAACACGAAAGATGACAGAAAATGAAATTGGTTACTGGCAAGGAGTTCAGGGGAGCAGGAGCCAAGAAAGATACATGGCTGAGAGTAATATATGCCTGGTTTACATTTTGGTTTGGTAGTTTGGTTTTAGAAGCACATTAATATTCTCCATATTTAAATACTAAAATGAAAGAAAAAAAACTAAAACCTTATGTAATCAAAAACAAATGAACCCAAATGAATTATATAATCATACTGAAATGGTATGGGGAGACCTAACCAACATAACTTTTAACAGAATACTTTATATATCCACAATCTGTATTTAAAAAAAGAAATAAAATCAAACATTAAAGGTATTTTAGTAAGTATATTTTTCATAACTGTATCAATTATTTTGTTTGTTTGGGTTTTGGTTTTACTGAGGTATAATTGCATCTAATATCATTTAGTTTCAAGTGCACAATATAATGACTCTATATATACACTGCTAAATGATCACCACAATAAGTCTAGTTACCATCTGTCACCATATAAAATTACAAATTTTTTTTCTTGTGATTAAAACTTTTAAAATGTACTCTCTTGGCAACTTTCAAGTCTGTACTACATTATTACTGTTATAGTCACTCTACTGTACATTATATCTCCATGACTTATTTATTTTATAATTGGACATTTGTACATCTTAACCCATTTCATCCATCCTCAAACTTCTTCTCTACTAGAAACCACTGTTCTGTTCTTTGTATTTATGAGTTTTGCTTTGTTTTATTTGTTCACTTATTTTGGTTTTTTTTATTCCACAAGTTAGTGAAATCATACAGTATTTTCTTTTTCTGATTTATTAGCATAATTCCATCAAGATCCATCCATGTTGTCAAACTGGCAAGATTTTATTTTTTTCAGGCTGAGTAGTATTCCATATTGTGTGTGTGTGTGTGTGTGTGTGTGTGTGTGTGTGTGTATCTCACATCTTCTTTACTCATTCATTGAGTGATGGTTATTTAAGTTGTTTCCATATCTTGGCTATTGTAAATAATGCTTTAGTGGGGGTGCATATATCTTTTCAAATTAGTGTTTTTGTTTCTCCAGATAAATATCTAGTACTGGAATTATTGGATTATAAGGCAGTTATATTTTTATTTTTATTTTTATTTTTATTTTTATTTTCTTAGGAAAGTCCATACTGTTTTCCATAGTGGCTACACCAATTTACATTCCTACCAGCAGTGCACTAAGGTCCCCTTTACTCCATATCCTCCTCAACACTTCTCTTTTCTTCTTTTCTTTTTATAATAGCCATTCTAATAGGTATGAAGTGGTATTGCATTGTGGTTTTCATTTGCATTCCCCTAATGATTAGTGATATTAAGCAACTTTTCTTGTGCCTGTTGGCCATCTCGATGTCTTCTTTGGAAAAGGTCTGTTCAGGTCCTTTGCCCATTTTTGATTGTTTAGTTTTTTGCTACTGAGTTGTATGCATCCCTTATATATTTTGGATATTAACTTTTTTTAAATTTTTTTTAATGTTTATTTATTTTTCAGAGAGACAAAGACAGAATGTGAGTGGGTTAGGGGCAGAGAGAGAGGGAGCTACAGAATCCGAAGCAGGCTTCAGGCTCCGAGCTGTCAGCACAGAACCCAATGCGGGGCTCAAACTCACAAGCTGTGAGATCATGACCTGAGCCGAAGTCAGACGCTCAACTGACTGAGCCACCCAGGTGCCCCTATTAACATTTTATTAGGTATATAATTTATAGTATTTTCTCCCATTCAGTAGGTTGCTTTTTCATTTTGTCGATGGTTTTCTTTGCGGGACAAATGCTTTTTAGTTTGATGCAGTCTCATGTGTTTATTTTTGTTGTCATTGTTGTTGTTGTTGCCTTTGCTTTTGTAGTTAGGTCCAAAAAATCATTGCCAAGACTGAAGGTAAGAAGTTCATTGCTTATGTTTTCTTCTAGGAGATTTATGGTTTCAAGACATTCAAGCCTTCAATCCACTCTGAGTTAATTTTTGCGTATGTTATAAGATGATAGTCTAGTTTCATTCTTTTGTTTGTAACTGTCCAATTTTCTCCGCACATTTATTGAAGAGTCTATCCTTTTCTTACTGTATATGCTTGCCTCCTCTGCAGTAAATGAATTGACCAAATATGTATGGGTTTGTTTGTGGGATCTCTATTCTGTTCCATTGATCAATGTGTTTTTATACTGATATTGTATGCTTTGATTACTATAGCTTTGCGGTATAGTTTGAAATCAGAGGGTATAATGCCTCCAGCTTTGTTTTTCTCTCTCAATATTGCTTTGGCTATTCAGGGATTTTTGTGGTACCATACAAATTTTAAGATTGTTTGTTATATTTCTATGAGAAATACCACTGGAATTTTGGTAAGGACTGCATTGAATCTGTTATAACCATATCAATTCTGATTCTATCTCACATGTATTGTAGGATTGAGCAAATGAAAAAGTTGGTTAATATTGTTGAGAGTTAACATTGATACTGTGAAAGAAGGAAGTGAAAATATGGAATGGGAAAAAGGCAAAGAATGATCATGTGGTATACCATTGAAATAAAAAATGTCATAAATTTATGTTTTCTGTCGGTCCTAGAAGCAATGGCACCTCTATGGCAACATAGAACAAGATGTAGCATATGGGAAACAAAGGATCAAACAGAAAAGAGAAATAAATATAGAGGACTTCTAGGGGTGGTGCAAAAGAAGGACAAGGAGGCCGTGGAGCACCAAGGTGGCTCAGTTGGTTAATCGCCTGACTTAGGCTCAGGTCACAATACAGCAATTCATGAGTTCAAGCCCCACATCGGGCTCTGTGCTGACAGCTCGGAGCCTGGAGCCTGCTTCGGATTCTGTGGCTCCCTCTCTCTCTGCCCCTAACCCACTCTCACTCTGTCTCTCTCTCTCTCAAAAATAAATAAACATTAAAAAATTAAAAAAAAAAAAAGGACAAGGAAGCCAGCTGTGCAATAGGCTAAGGTAGAATTAAGTCCTCCTTGAAGTGGGACAACAGAGGTTTCCAGATGCCCTTCCAAAAAATGTACTAATAAATATAATATAAAAATATATCATGTGAATATAATATATCCATATACATGTGTCATAAATATACACAATATTTATTAATTACAGAGGGTGTGAATATATTCACCAAAGGAAATGTCATCATGGAACATAATAAGAGCTTCTACTTTGTAAAAAGTCTAGTTAAATGGTTTTACAAGAAAGGGAAGGAAAGAGTGCAGAAGGTTCAGAATGAAACATTAAGAGTGGTCAGTCTTCATCTTTAGATATTTTGAAAATGACATGTAGACAAGTAGATGTTTTGTAGAATAAACATACAACATGGTTGTGGCAATAAAGGCCAGAAAAAGTAATTAAAAGAGTTAAAAATTTGGCCGTAGAAAAACAGAAATTGGGAGTAGGAAGAGTAGAGCAGGGGACATTTGCTATTTTTTGTAGTATTAATGACATTTCAAGAGTTTATATTCTTACTAGGAAATTGTTTATGAATTGGTGACATTTTTGAGGAGCTATGTTGCAGACTATCACAGAATGATCTGGTGGTCTCATTCTAGAACAATTTTCCTGGGATTATACCCTGGGTCATTTCTCTGCCCTTTTCTCTGTTATGCCCCAAGACTTGCCCACCATCCTACTTGATTTGCTACCGCTTCACCACTGTGGATCAAGAAGTATACTTATAACTTTGTCCTCTCTGTTCTTGTCCTCGCTAAATAAACATACAACACTGGAAATTTCTTGGACCTATTCTGAGCAATAACTATAACAAAACAGTTGTGAGTTCAAGCCCCACATTGGGTGTGGAGGCTACCTAAAAAAAATTGCTAGTCTTAATCTTAACCGCCATATAAATAAATGCACCTCATCCTGATGCTGAGTTTCACTGATTCTCTCTTTGCTTTCTTTCTTGGAGTCAGGTCCATTTTTCTATTCCTTTTCAAGGGCAAAAGATATAAATTTTAGAAATTCAGGTCTCATAAAGTATACTACTTGTGAATCCTTATGAGGGGGAAAATACAAGATGTAAAGATGGTCAAAAATGAATTAATATACATGAATTAAGAAAGGGGAAATCGGAGCTAAAACAGAGACTTTCAGGCAGGAGGGAGAGGTAGAGTGACTGGATACATTATCTGCTGTTTACAACCTCTGGAACTGCCTACACTCCAAATCTGAAAGAGAAGGCAAAAAGAGACAGAAGAGGGAGGGAGGCCACTCCGGATCAGTAGGTAGCAGGTTAATAAGCAAGGGAACTTACCTGTGAGATGTGTTTTAGGCAGCCACAAGACAGATGGATCTCTGCCTCTGCCTGCTAGAATCTTAAAAGTTTATAAAGAGCCCTTAACTGGGTTAAGCCACATAATTTAGTTCAGATGGTCTCAACAACACATTGTTCTCTCGAGATTGTGTCCTTATATAGCCAGGACACAGATGTGCAAGAGCACCTGGCTCTGGGGGTCCCAAACAGACCAGATTCAGCAACTCACCACTGACAAAATCCAAAGGCAGAGAGAACAGTGGTGCTGAAACAAGAAAGGAATTTCTTTCAGGGAGGCCAACACCGGGAAGACTGGACTAATGTCTCAAAGACTGTCTCCAAAGCGCCAAAAATTCTTCCAAGTCTATATAAAGAAACTGTAGACAAAGATCAGTGCAGATGGGAAATGAAAGTCAAGTGGATTATTGTCCTGGAATTAATCATGGGGTCTTGCTGGCTCAGGGCAGTCCTCTTTGCTTGAGAGGGTAGTTTCTCCCATCAAGGGATGCTTTGCTCACAGGGTCCCTTGCCTGAGTTAAGAGATATTTTAGGAAAAAGAACTTAATCAAGTAGAAAGTTTGAGGTCAAAATGGTGGTAGTTGAAGTCCTTTTTCACTTGAAACTTACCCTAAAGTGGGAATGGTGGGCAGAATGTACTTTCCAAGGACAGGAAAAGGGGTAAGGAGCCTCTGATTGCCCGAGTTCAGGTTGAGGGTCAACTGGTGATCGTATCCTCTTGATGACCTCCTCCACCATCACCCTAGGGACAGAACATTAGAAACTATAGAAATTGTAAGTATCAAAGTATAACTATAATCTGAAAAGACATCTTCACTTTTATAATTATTTTTATTTTTAATCATAATATTCCACCTATTTTAAAAAGCAGTTAGACATTTTATGTGCCTCAAAAATATATCTGGCTAATAACTTTTTTAAAGCTGGAATAAGCTGTTATAAAATATCTGACAGTATATCTTATATACTGGCTGGCTGGGTCACTCAGTCTGGTAGGCGTCCAATTCTTGATTTTGGCTTGTGTCATGATCTCATGGTTTGTGAGGTCAAGCCCTGCGTGGGGCTCTGCACTGACAGCACAGAGCCTGCTTGAGATTCTCTTTCTCCCTCCCTCTCTGCACTTCTTCCCTGTCACATCCACACATGCTCGCTCTCTCTATCTCTCTCTCTCTCTCTCAAAATAAACATTTTTTTTAAAAAACCAATAAAGTAAAATATATGACAGTGAACAACAAAAGGTATCTAGAACAGAAACAAAAAAATAATAGGAACAAAAGTAGCAGATGTCAATAGCTTTAAACATTGATAATTAAATAAAATTGGTTGAAAGACAATTTTCAATGTACAGGCCACCACCAAAGGAGCAAAACAAGATGTATACTGTCTAAATCTTTAGGAGAAACTTCTAGGAAAAGAAGATAGACAAAAATAAATCTACAGCCCATTCATTAGACTTCCTTTTAACTTTGTCTTGTCCTGGAGGTACTGTGAAGCATTATTTCTAAATAGTTAAGGCAAAACCTTCAGAAATAATAAAGTACAGCATAGCCAGGCAACTTGGAATAAAGGAACAACAAAGTTCTCAGATTCAACGAAGCTCCTTTTGAGTCAGGATTTCATTACAAATCTTTAAGATAGGCACCGTACCCTCATTTTTACAAATAAGGAGAATGAAACTCAGAGAAAGCAAATAACTCATCCAAGGCCATAATTCTAATGAGCATCAGTGTTGTGATTCAAATCCAGATATTTGGACTCCAAGTCCACCATCCTCTGAATTACTTCACATCACTTCACTACAACTTACTGGAGTTCAGCAGTGCTCAAGTTCAGCAAGTCAACAATCCTTTTCTCTTTCCTCTTTTGTTGTGCTGACTTTCCTGCTCTCATCATTTATGCAAAGAATCAAATCAACACAATAACATGTGCATTTTGCCTAAGTAAACAGGATGTTCCCAGTTACAAGATGGAGTAGCACAAATTTGTATTCTATCCAGCCTCAGGCATCAATCTCAACAGAAGTGAAAAGGAGGGCAACTCTAGCTGCTTCTAAATTTCCCTTACATTCTAGGAGCAGTGCCAAATGAAATCTTGCAGCTTATACTAAAAAAATCCAAAAACCCAAAAACAAACAAACAAAAAAAACCTTTGTGCATTCATTCTAGTAAGTAAGCACACACTCACAAACTCCTTTATTTATAACAATCCCCAATGGTAGCCAAGTAATTTTCCATTTTATTCTTAAAACCCCAGTTACATAAATCTTGCATTATTTCCAAAACTATGAAAACTCAAGACAAATATTCACTCCCCTGTCAAAAGGTAAAGAAAAAAAATCTGTCAAATGGTCAGTACGTAGGGGTTTCTCCAGGTAGACTCCAAGTTTTTGTGTAGCCGTTGGTTATGATGAGACAGGAAAAATGCTACTTTAATAGATTCACCACGCCCCTCCCTGCTGTCTATCCAACTAAACAACCTAACTAAAGAGCTGGGATATTGGACAAAATGGGTACCTGAAGAACAGGTACAGATTTTCTGTTGAGAACATGAATTCTTAACTCGAATGAGGAATTTAGACCAAAACAATTATATAGCATACACTTATTATACTGGGGAATTCGAAACCACCAAATTTACCACGAACTAACAGGGAAGGCAGACTAATGGTAGTGAGGCCGTCCTGCTTTATTAATGCTTTTCCATTTGTGTGCCAAAGGTCTTACATTTTCAGAAAAATGCATGACTCTCATGTCATTTATTTATCCAACAAGATGGCAATGCAGATGATTCTTAAGTGTGTATGATCTAGGAAAAATAAAGACAATAATAACTAATTGAACACGTGTAAAAACCACACCTTTAAAACTTTATCTGCCTCTGTAACTTCTTTAGTGTTAAGGAGTCCTTTTTCTTTCTTTTCCTAAAAATAAGGGGCAAGAAAAGCAAACCTGTTCTCAGCTCTGTTGCAGAAATGCTCACTGGTATAATGCCCTGTCCTTTTAAGTCTTCCCTCATGTTAGTAATTACCACATCAGAGAGGCCATGAAATAATAACTCCAAAGACCAAATTCCAATTTTTATGTAGTACAAGATGTTCTCATACCAGTTAAATGTCTGATACATATATTTTAAAACACGGTGTATCCTAAACCCTAACATTTCTTACACCCCTAGTCCTAACTTCTCCTCCAGCCTGAGCTACAGTCAGTTCTGACTTGATAACTATCCCTGGCTGCCTGCCTCCCCTTGGCCATCTGCCATCGTTTCACCACTCAGCTGTAGAAAGAATGATACTTTTCCAGTGAAAATAGATCATGCCATCCCTATTCTCAAAAATCTCCTAATAGCTTTCCAGCTCCCAGAAGGAAAAACAAATTTTTTTTCCCATGGTTTGAAAGACCTTAAGTTATCTGGCTGTGGCCTATCTCTAAGTGAATCCAAAGAGGAGGTGCATGTGACCAGACATAGGGTGCAGCTATAAAATGCTCCTAGAAAACAGACCTATGGGAGAAATTAGGGTTGTAATTTTGATAGCAAATTTGATTCTCTATAAGGAAGAAATAAGTAGTTTCCAAAAAAAGAGAAAAGAAAAAAAATAGAGTATTTCCAAGTAGAGACCAAAGCCTTTTACATACATAAACTGAAATGAAGGCATGTTGAGTGTGTTGGTTAAAGAAAAACTGGTGGTTTTATTTGGAAATAACTACTTTGCATAATTTCAATGTAAGCTTGCTTGGTCATACCAAGCTGAAAAAGAAAAACAATTTCACTTTGTCATCATTGAAAGAGTTGAAGAGAGTAGTGGAATCCATTTTGCATTTACATCTTCTGTGGGTTTAATTTTTTAAAGTTTTAAATTGATTTAAAAGTTAATTACCCCTCAACAAAAAAATAAATACTTTTAACTAAAGGAGATTCCTCCAGAGAACTGTATATCAAAATATGGAAATTAAAATATTAAACAATTTCCAAATTTTTAAATATAGTTGGAATGTTGTTAAGAGTCCAATGAGCTCAACACTCAAACCTCTGCACAATATCGGAATACTTTCTTTCACAGCTTTGAACACATGGTTGTGTAATTTCTAGCTGAAAATTTCTAGTGATAAGGGACTTTTCATCTTAAGATTTCTTTGATCACAATTCTGATGAATGGAAAAGTTTTTACATTGTGTCAAAAGCCTCTTTATTATTTTCACTTACTGATTTTAGATTTGTCTTCTTGACCAATATAGAATAAATCTAATTTTCTATCTATGTATCGTTGCTCTATATATTTGATTACAATTGGCATTTCTTTTGCACACACTCTCTTCTACAGTCTAAATATTCCCAGATCTTTTACTGCTTCCTCACATTAGATGGTTTCCAGTCTTTTCACTGGATCGCTTTCATTCTTTTGAAGAACCCATTGTTTCCAGATGTTTCCATTAAAATATTACATCAAGTACAGATCTTCCTCAGCTTATGATGGGGTTATGTCCCAACAAACCCACTGTAAGTTGAAAAAATTGTAAACTGAAAATGCATGTAATATGCCTAACCTACTGAACATCGTAGCTTAGCCTAGCCTACCTTAAACATGCTCAGAACACTTACATTATCTATAGTTGAGCAAAATCAGATAACACAAACTATTCTATAATAAAGTATTGAATATCTCACATAGTTTGCTGAATACTGTACTGAAAGTGAAAAACAGAACAGTGGCATGGGTACAGAGTGGTTGTAAGTGTATTGGTTGTTTACTCTCACGATCACATGTCTGACCAGGAGCCATGGCTCACCCGCCCAACATCATGAATGAGTATCATGCTGTCTATCCCTGGCCCAGGAAAAGATCCAAATTCAAAATTCAAAGTATAGCTCCTATTGAATGCATAAATATTTTCACACCATCATAAATTCAAATAACTGTAAGCAGAACCATCTTAAGTTGGGGACCATCTGTACTAAACATCATACCCCAGATGTATCACGACCGCTGAAAATGAAAATTATACTGCCTTTCTTGGTGTATACAATATTAATAGTCATGAGATATTTATACTTCCAGTTTATCAAAACTCCCTTTCTTTTCCCATATAGACTTCTATGAAGCCAGGTACCCCCCACATTATGCTTTATTTTTTAAAGTAAAAACCATTTTTTATTCAAATGCAAAACTTTAATCTTCCTTTATTATCACATTGTTAGTTGCAGTCTTTTGGACTGTTGAGTTCTTGGACAATTCTCTGGAATCTTGATTGTATTATAATCTTGATTGTATTACCTTTCTCTTCCAGTTTTGTTTAATTAACAGATTTGGCAAGATAGCTTATATCACTATGTTCTTGATACAATGTTAAATAGAAGAAGATCCCTTAAGGTATATCTTACTAGAATGAATATATTTGGAAACAATTGTTCATCTATTTTTAAAATTTTCCAATCTGTATTGTCATCCAATATACATTGTTCTGGGGATATCTGTCAACAATACCTTGAGACATTTTGTCAAAAATTTTGATGAAAGTAGTACACAGTAATATATGTAAATCTAATGACTTAGCAATCTATTTATCCCAACTCCCCCAAAAGAGTATCATTTGGGTTAATTTACATTTAGTGAAGCCATTTTCTAAGTAGATAACACTTTTCATTCTGTTATCACAAACCAATTGTTCTGAGTCCCCTGTTCTTTTACTGGATGTCTTAATTAACCTAATTATTAGCAGAAGACTGTGTGTGTGTGTGCATAATTTTAATAATTATTAAAAATAATTATTTGAATCTATCCACACCATTTCAAACACCATGCTTTAACCCTGAAAGCTTGAATATACTTCTTGCTTTAAGAACTACTTCAGAGTCATTAATATAATTGACTCCACATTCCTGTGGGTAAAAAGATAATAAGACACCAAAAAGAGTTCTTTTTAGGTGCTTGGGCTGAATGGCTCTGTAGAGCAGTGCTGTAGCAAGTTTTTGACATCGATACAGACCACAAAGAATTATTACCAAGCAGAATCAATTTAACAAGCTTCACAGATGTATGCGTGAAATTTTTAGAAGTTTTCAAAGCAAGGTGTTAGTTTTACATAGAAAAAGTATGGTTTGAACAATAATTAAGATATTTTTAGACCTGGAAACTCTTCATTCTCCTACCATCTACTCCCACTTTTAGCATATAGTTTAAACAAAAGAAAAAAGACATTCTTTCTTTCCTGGTAAGTATCAGTTTAGCAATGACAGATTAGGTCAGGCTGCTTGGAAAAACATGCTTCAAAATCTTCTTAGTCATAATTGATCTGGTAATTGATTAGCATTCAGTACAAAATTGAACTCATCTGTACTGGTACCCACCATGCAGCAAGAGCAACATCCTTACCCAGAAAGAATCACATACGCTGAAAGGACCACCACTCGGCACAGGGAGAAGTCAACAGTGTTGTGAGGTAGGGGTGAGCACTGACCTTGGGGATCCAGAAGCAGCAGCCAGAAGAGTAATGAGCCCTGCACTCAGGTGATAACCATTGGGCCATTGCCTTCCCTTCTAGCCATTATCTTGCCCCTCACCAGCATCCTCTTCACCGGACTTTGCAGGACGAGGTGAGAAAAGCCAACACAGGACCCACAGATTGGGAAGTCGATCACATAATCCTGGCTCCAAACTCCAAAGCCTAAGCCAAACACCCAGAATACAACATCCCCAAAGCAGAGCTTTTTTGTCCCCCTTTGATCCTTGCTGTGTCCCAACAGCCTAATCAGTGCCTGGCACAGAGGATGTACTGTTAAGTGTTGGTCGAATGTATCAGTTGGGATACCTTCATGCTATATTAATAAGCAAACAATAATATTCCACATTTACAATCTTCTTTATTTCCTCCCACTCTAATTTTCTTTTAGAAAATTAAATCATATTAAGTAATATTAGTAGCTAACATTTGTTGAGTGCTATGAGCCAAATATTGAAGCCCTGCACGCGAATTAAACTCTTCTACTTAAGCAAATTAAGGAGGCTTCCTGAGCTCTTTTCCACAGCATATTTCACAATCTAAATTTCATGCTCCGATGTTACTGCTCTGACCAAAAAACATCCTCCACTGGAAAGTCCTTCAACTTGCCCAACTTCGCATGTAGGGCCTAAACCAGTCACCCACAGATCTGGCAGAGCGGAGAGCTCTAGCTCTAGCAAACGTGTCTCTTTATTGTATCAATATTGAGTGAGTCATATACAAATTCAGAGAAGGATCAAAGGAATGCCAACCAGAACAGATTTTGTTTGTAAGTATGTTGTTTATACATTTCAAGTTTTGAGTACATGAAATAGCCATCCAAGAGAATCACACTTGCTCAGGGTAAGTTCCAGACCTTTTAATGATTTATGCAAAGCAGACCATGATCTGGTCTCTGCCTTCTAATCAGTCTCATTCCCTGGCACTTTCCGGCACTTTCCATTCCTGCACACACCATGCTATTTCCTGTCCCCACGTCCCCTTAGCTGTTGTACTGCCAATTGCGCCCTAAGCTGGAGTTCTTGACAACCTCCCCAGACTTTAGCATGCTAATGTGTGCTTGGTACTCAGAAATTTCTATTAGATAAATGAGGGAATGGATAAAGAAGAATCAGTGCTGGAGAAGGATGAACTTTTTCTTCTACTCTTGCTGGCATGAATGCTAACCACATTATTTACCAAATACGGTGTAATAAAAAAACCTCCTTCAGCTACCACATCGTTGTTTTTCATAACAAGTCTCCAGAGGCAGCTTGGAATCCCGTCTTCCTGACACTCTCTTAACTCTCCAAAGGCTAGATCAGTTAAACTGTTCAACATGAAAAGAGGAGTGAAAAGAAAGAATAGCAAATATGTTCCTAAGAACCCCATTCTCTCACACAGCCCAGATGTGGTTGGCTCTGTGTTTTCAGGGGCTCTAGACACTGCTCCGTCCAGCCACAAACCATATGTATGACACAAGAGAGGTAAAGGGCAGATTTCTCTTTCTTCCACTTCTAAGCATTTATCGCATTATTGCAATATATTTGCAAATACCAGGAAGAAACTTTAGTTTAGTAAACATTGTGAAACATCTGGAATAGTTTTACCTTAATAACTTACATAAGCCCAGATAAACATTAAATGCAGACGCTTAAAGGTCAAACTACTTTTCCTCATGCAAAATTCATTAATAATAGCTGTATGACAAATTTCAAGAACCAGCTGTTAGTATGTCCATTTTTTCCCCAGACTTTTCATTATCTTCCTCCATTCTAACCTTAGCTTCTCCACACCAACCGATAGATTGACTTCCAAAGCACGTCACTCTCTGGTTCTAAAGCTTTTGGTAGAACACTATTATGAAATAATGTACAAGCATATCTGTGTGTTATTCAGAGGCCTCCAAGTCCAGTTCAACATATCTTCCCAGTCTCACATTCCTCCTTTTATCCGTATGTACTGGTTTTCCAGTCAAATTATTTCCCTTGCTATTCCTAATTCTCTGCCTAGAATGGCTGTCTTCTGAACTGCCTAATCATTTCTGCCTTTCCTTATTACATGTATTATATGTTAGCATATTTAACAGTCCCTCGTGCATGCACGAGTATGTCTGTACACAATGTTGATAAACTGTTACGTTTTTGAGGGCATTTCTTGTTTATATCTTCTACAATTCAGAACATTACAAATAGCATGTACTCAAAACATGCGCCTTGAATAAAAAAGTAAATGATGGGGGCTCCTGCGTGGCTTAGTCGATTAAGTGACTGACTCTTGATTTTGGCTCAGTTCATGATCTCATGGTTTGTGAGTTCGAGGCCCGTGTTGGGCCCTGCTTGGGATTCTCTCTCTCCCTCTCTCTCTGTCTCTCTGCCCTTCCGCTTCTGCTCTCTCTTTCTGTCAAAAATAAATAAATAAACTTTAAAAAGTAAATTATTACATTTCTCAGTAAAACCATCATTCAATCTCACAGTTTCATCCACACATCAGGTGTCTTTCCACCGGTTGCTTGTTATATACCCGTTAGTCAAGAGTTACAGAAACCTTGCTTGGCAGAAGAATCCCGTCTCTCTTGGAGGGTAGCGCCATTTTCTGCATTGCATCTTGACGGTGCTATTCTTTCAATTTAGCGTGAATACGCCAACCCTCAGGAAAGGAAGCATTCTGGTCACACATTTTCATAATTATATCCACGTAGAACCATTACAAAATAATCTGACCGCTTGCAAACACAGATTCAGGCAATTCACTTTCTGCTCCACAGACTTCCAAATCATGGCAACTTTAGAAACGGCCTATAGAAAGGGTTGGAGATTCCACTGTGGCTCCTTAAATTCACAGTGATACATCTGCATATTTGAAAGTCAGGATCATTCTTAGGAACAAAGGTGTATTCATGAGAATGAGAGTACATTCCTCTCTCTTACATCCCCAGAGAGTCTGAACTTTTATACTTTCATTTCCAAAATGCAATTTATTATCTTAAAATATATTTACTGACTTCTCCTCTTAAATAATATTTTCGGGACAAACTACTACTTGGCATGTGCCTTTTGATATGAAAGCACAATTGATCTCTTCATGAAGATTGTATATGTGACTGAGTGTGGACTGGGAAACTCTTTGAGGAGGACTTTTAGATACGAAACTGTAAAGTCAATCCTATTCCAGAAAGGAGAATTTTTGTGTATAAAGTACTAAATGCTCTGCGTAATATCTCTTGAGTTTGTATGTCTGGACTTTGAGGTGGAAGGGCCCAGTGGAGAGGAACATGATCATGGAAAAGAAATCAGAGTGGCAACTTGCAGTGCCCTGGAAGAGGGGTATGGCACATGGATTGCAGCAACTTTTAGGTCTGCTATATGGTAGAAAAGGGAATGTGGGATTTCCATGGGTCCCTTCCCCGGTATACATTGTAGCTTTTTCTATTCTCAAGCCTTTGTGTAAAACTTTGTGAAACAGTAAGCTTTAAGGAGTTATTGGATGGATGTGTTCTCACACTTACGAGAGCTTCAGGGTCCTGGAGGAATAATATTGACCTGGCAAGCAGTGATCTATATAGAGGCCAAGAGAAGCAGCCTGAATTGAAGACGCCAAGTGACATACAAGAAACATTTGTAGAACAAGAAAAATTCCTGAAAGTTACCAAGAAATATTGGGGGGGGGGGGGGCCAGGAAACTTAGTAAAAAAGACACTATTTCCTGTAAATCAAACAAGAGAGAGAAATGCAAACTTCTTTTATTTGGGTACTGAAGAGAGAAGTGAGACAGAAGGCTGCAGAATTTAGGGATGTTAAATTCTTAAAAGACTCAGACATAAGCAGAATGGTTCACAAAGTGTAAGAACTCCTGGTCAGTAAGACTTTATCATTAATGTTTATTTTCAGCAACTCTTCATTATTCAGAGAAATTCAGTTTAGCTCTAGAACTGAACCACATCTAATTAATGTTGCATCCGGTATATGTTTCCACTCCCCATTAGATAGAAACAGTAGTTCAAAGGAAAGCATATATGGCCAGCCAATAACCCCAAACCCCTTCTTCCACAATATAGATATCTTTGCCTCCTACACTGGAAGAGAAACATCCCTTAATTAACTGTAAAAAGAAATATGTAAAAGTAGAAATAGTAAAAAATATATATACTATAAAGATTTGTACAGGAAATATAGAAGGTAATTCTATAATTATAATTTAAAAATTGGGCCACGGGTAAATGGTAAAATAATAGAAAAGGTCTGTATTTTATTTTCATTTTTAAGCCATAAAATATATTTTCAACAACTATACTGAAAATCCATAATTCTGACATTTCTCTGACATCTTAAGATTAGCTAGTTTTAAACTAATATTCCATATTGGGAGAGCATATTTTTACCTGCCAATTATGTAAAAGACAAAGAAAAGGTTATAGAGAATTCATCTTTTTTTTTCTTTTTTGAGAACGCATCCTTTACCTTTTAGTCTGATGTTATTCAATTATTGCTTTTTACTGATACATATTCTGGGGAAAAATAAATATTACAATGGCATACTGTCCCTTCTTTGCTAGTATCTTTATCATCTGGTCATTCCTACCTAGCATGTATAAAGAATTCATTTTTCTTTCCTCACATTAAAAAGATTCCCTCACATCAAATACCTGGCAGTTTTTCTGAGTTTTTATTGCCTATGTATGCAGTAGATATGTATTGTTTTTATCAATGCAGTTTTCTCTACCTTTTATTTATTCTGTAATAGAATCCCTCATTCCTTTAGGGAACTCATTGTGGTCATGTGAATCTGGTTATTTCCCATGAATCATGGGGAAGGGAATATGATCCAGACTTGGTGAAGTCCCCCCATTTTCCTGGACATTCTGGCTGGTTCAGGAACAAGTACAAGGTTCAAGCCCATGCAAGCAGAATCTTCCCTGGAATATTTCTTCTAGAAATAAACCCATTAGGGTTGATAGGCTCTGGGCTTGCTAAGGATATGAAATGGGGCAAGCCATCTGACCTACCATGAAGCATGAATCTGTTCAAGAGATGAAGGTCAAGGCAGAGTACTAATATCTTCATTTAGCCCCTAGGTCTAGCTGTAACTACAACTTCAGTGCTTTCAGACTTCTTGGTACGTGAACCAATATATGCCCTTTTGTGAGAAATCTATTTTTAGTTGGATTTCTGTCATTAACACTGGAAGAACTCCTCACCAATAAACTGATTCCTGGATTGCATTCTCTGTGTCCCATCCATGTGCCAAGAATACTGTTACTTTAATACCCCCATTCCTGTGAGATTTGCTTTCCTAGACTACCTACCTATTTAATTTTGCCCCATGGCCTCTTCTCTTTGTTGGACCTACACCCGTTAGCTGCTCAATTTAATGGGCCATTCTGTCTCCAGGGCCAAGCCCTGGCCCACAGTAGATAATGCTAGACCATGAGCAACTCTAGCTGTGTCTGGAGATACAGTAGTATTCCTCACAGAACAGAATAACAGAGGCTAAACTCATTGAATTCTCTTGACTCCTAGATAGAACAACAACAACAGCAACAAAAACCCCTCAAATTTTTATTTTGTAACAACGTAAGCAAGTTACCCAGACATCTTGGATATCTTTTTTTCTTTTGCTTAAGGTCTTTAATATTTATAGCTTATTGTTCATTCTAAGAAAATACTTCCTCGCCAAACAAGCCAGATTAGCTAATCTTATTGTGACGTTCATTTCTTCATTCAACAATATTTATTGAAATTTACTCTAAGATGTATATTATTCTAGGCATGAGGGACTTATCAAAGAACAGGGCAATCTTCTTGCCCTCATGGGAAAGGAGACAGCTAATAACAAAAAATAAACAAAACAAATGAAGAAAGAACAGTATGATAAAGTATAGAGTGGAGGGGATACTTGTGAGGTGTGGATGCTTCTTAACACTGAGTCAGGGAGGCTTTTCAGATGGAGACTACATGAGTGTAGGGCCTAAAGAAAGTAAAAAAAGAAAAAAAAAAAGGAGTCATGAAACTGGCAGCAGAAGAGCATTCCAGGTAGAAGAAAACTAGGTGCAGAACTCTTGACACTGCCTTTTACCAGAAAAGTAACAAAGCTGGTGTGGCTGAAGCAGTAACAAAGCTGAAGTAAACAGTGAGGGAGAAGTGGCCAGAGACAAGGTAGAAAGGCTGGGTAGAGGAAGGAGGGCTTTGTAGTCACTGTAGTACTTTGTTACTCTGAATTGGGAAGTCATGGAACAGTATCGGTCAGTGATGTAACAGGACCTGACCTTACATTTCTGAAAAGGTCATTCTAGCTGCTGTATAGTAAGTAGATTGAATACTAAAACAGGTGTGGAAATAGACTAGTTAATACCTTATTACTATGATGCAAATAAGATTATGGTGGCTTGGACAGTGGTGATAATGGTAGAGTTTATAAGAAGTTGTGGGATTCCAGATATATTTTTAACGTAGATAAAGTAGGATTAACTAATACATTGAATGTCATAGAAAGGGAATGGTGATGTTTTGTCCTAAGCAATGAAAAAATGAAATTGCTATTTACTGATATGGGGGAGCTTGCAGGGCTGGTGGGTTGGGGCAGGATATGGGAAATTAGGATTTGGTTTAGATATGTTAAGCTTGAGATGCATATTAGACATTTAAGTAGAAATGTCGAGTAGTTCGGTATATGAGTCCAGAGACACCAGACACTTGGGCTAGAGTTATAAATTTGAAATTGACAACATATTGAAAGCCATGAGATGAGATCACCTGAGAAGTGATGAAAGATGTCTGAGTACTGAGTGATGGAGCCCTCCAATTTAGAGTTAGGAGAGATGAGTAGGAACCAGCAAAAGAAACTGTGAGGGTGTAGCTAATAAGGAAGAAGAGAGAGGAAATGGGGGGAGAGACAAGGGGAGAGAGATGGGGTGATGGGAGGAGACAGAGAGAGGGATTGATTGATTCTAGAAGCCACGTGAATTAAGTGAAAATGAGGAAATGTTCAACTCCATTAAATATTAGATGAGAACAGAGAATTGACCACTGTACTTGGCAACGAATAGGTCATTGGAGACCCCGAAAAGAGCTGTTTCAGTGAATTAAAAGCCTAACTGGCATGGGTTCAGAAAAAGATTAGAAGAGAGGAATAGAGACAGCAAACATAGACAACATTTTCAAAAAGTTTTACTGGAAAGGGGAATGGAAAATGGGACAGTAGCAAGAAAGTCATGGATTAGGGATATTACAGCTTATTGGTCTGATGTTGGGAAAGATCCAAAAACAGGGGGGGAATTGATGATACCATGGAAAAGAGACTGGATGAATTAATGTTATTGAATTGGCATGAAAGGTTGGGATCCTGTGTCCAAATGAAGGGATTGACTTTAGATAGGATGGTGCATATGTCATCCATAGTGACAAGGGAAAAGTAAATTTACCAGTACATTTGTGGGGATGGCGTTGGGAAGATGTGAAATTTTTCCATCTGGTTTTCTCTATTTTCTGTGGAGGAAGAAAAGCCAACAGTTCAGATTGGAAAGGAGAAAGGATATACCGATGGTTGGAGGAGAGAAATAAAGGCATTAAATAGTCATATATTTCAGCAGATATATGAATATACTAAGAAAACATGGTGGAGTTGCTGGGTGGCATGGAGGGCTGTCTTGAGAATGAAGGTCAGGACAGCGGGGAAAATAGGGGGCAAGAGTATGTAAGAGAATAGTTAAGTCAATATATTCCAGCACAGTCATTAGGTACATATTGTTAACAATATCCCAGCTTTAGTGAGGCCCCCAGAGATTCAGCATAAATGCAGAAAGAAGGAAATCATATAAAATCCTGGACTTTGCTTTCAAAGAGATTGGGAGGAGGGCAGTGTGGCTCAAACCAGAAAACAAGGAGCTTAAGGTTAAAATGGAGCAAGAGGCAAATCCAGATACGTAACCAAGGTGCAATCAATAATGCAAAGATGCAAGAGACAGAGCAGGAATCAAAATGACCTTCAATAAAAGATGTGGGACAGGAAAAGGGTCTGGTTAATAACTGAGAGGGGAGCTTATGAGGGAAGACAGACCTAGAGAATGAAAGGAGAAATAGCAATATAGGAGACAATGGAAATCCTGAGGTGCAAAACCATTTCCTGGTCCAGGAATCTGGAGGTTAATTATAAAGGAGAGTCTCCACAATGATATTCTTCCCTCTTAGTAGCTATACTATTCTCTATCTTAAAAGGGAGATCACTATTCTGACTCAGAAAACAGCAACCATCACAAAAGGATTCTCCATCCATATATTCTAATAATTTGATGGATGCCAGAGTCTCCTTGGATTGCCTGTCCTGATTCCTACATTGTGGATTCCACAGTTAAAACATACTGTACGTGGTTTGGAGCCAAAACATCGAAGTCCCTTTGGAGATTCAAGCTTTGAATGGAAAATGAGCATCTCTAGGACTTAAATCCACTTCACTGAGCAGTGATTAGTCATTTAAATGCAAGAAGATTAATCTTTATGATTTCCACAGGATGAATTATGAGAGCATGGAAAATGAATGAGCTTCACAGTCAAAATGAATTTGAATCCTAGCTTCAGTTTACTTGAATTTTTCATGGGTCTCAGTTTCTCCACATGTATAAATGGGGTAATAATATTTATCTAGAAGTTATTTTAAAGATTAGATCAGGTGATGTATATGAAAGCACCAATCATTGTGCCTAAAATAGTAAGCCCTCAGAAACCGGTTCATTTTCTTTGCTTTCGTCTTTCCTTTCCTCTTCTTCCTCCCTACCTCCTTTCCTCATTCTCAAATGGTTCTCTCCCTTTCCTCCTTTTCTCTCTTTCCTTTTTCAGGCACTAAATCCCATTACTATCAGGTGTTGACAGGGAACGTTTTATTTCAATATATTATCCTCCCGCCTCCGTGTATCAGTAGAAACTGTGATAAATTCATGCACTTATAGGAAACATAGGTCTGCTATTTGTCACAGAATCCTATTGCTTTAATTCTGATTTGTATTTGAAATTTCTTAACTACATGTATTTTATAGTATCTCTGCCCCCGAGATTTAGTATGACTTCCCAGAAAATTCCCCATTGACCCTGTTCTTGTGAATGTTACCATGGATAGGGTGAAGTCAGAATATATTTCCTGCAATGTGTCAGGCACTTTCTTTTAAAATAACAGAAACTTAGGGGGCCTGGACACTCTTAAGTGTCTGACTTCGGCTCAGGTCATGATCTCACAGTTTGGTTCATGACTTTGAGCCCTGCATCTGGCTCTCTGCTGTCGGCACAGAGCCCACTTCCGATCCTCTATCTCCCTCTCTCTCTGCCCCTCCCTTGCTTGCACTCTCTCTCTCTCAAAAAATAAATATTTTAAAAAAAAGGGAAAAAAAACAGAAACTTTCTGGAGTAATATGGTTATTACATTTTTGTATATTGTTTTATAAACCTAAGATCTTAAGTATATAAAAATACCTCAAGTGTGGAAAAAGAAAATTCTGCCTTTAAGGAATTACTCTGCAAGTAAATTCAGCCTTCTCTTCCTCTCTACAAGACACATGTTATTTTTGCTTGAACAAAAAGTTCTTGAACTCTTAACAGCCACATCAGCTTTCTCATCTGCCTGGCCTTCCATCATCTCAGAAACATCCCAAGATTATGAAATTACCTCTCACAGCGGGGTGATAAATGGCTGCTGTTGCTGATTCCTGTCTAAACTGTCAATTTCTCTTCATTGATTATCTCCCAATTGTCTTTACTTAGTTTGATTCAAATAATTTCATTCAAGATTATGAACATCTAAGACTTAATGAAGTATTTTGTAATATTCTTTCCCATGGCTTAGGTAGATATGAAACAAAATATTCTAGGTGACTCTTGCCTTCTTCAAGGCATGAGTAAAATACAGCTTTGCAATTTCACAGATATTCCTAAGAAATTGTATTAACATTTTATCAAAATTATTATTGTAAATAATTCTTCTACAAAGAGTTGGTTTTTATAGCCATTTAGTCAAGGCATGGAAATACTGAGAATATAAAAAAACAGACATGAGAGACAGGGAAATGGGGAGCTATTGATCTATTGGGTATATAGTTTCAGTTATACAAGAGGAATAAGTTCTAGAGATCTGTCTGCTGTACAACACAGTGGCCATAGTTAACAATATGATATTGTGCACTTTAATATTTGTTGGAAGTTAATCTCATATTAAGTGTTCTTACCCAGAACACACCCACAACCCCCCCCCACAACACACACACACACACACACACACACACACACACACACACACAAAGGAACACAAGGAAATTTTTGGAGGTGATAGATATGTTTAGTACCTTCATTGTGTGATGGTACCATAGGTGTATGCATATGTCCAAACTCATCAAATATATAAATTAAATATGTACAATCTTTGTACATCAATTTAAAAAAAGAAGATAGACATTCAAAACTCAAAGGTCTGTACTGTTTTATGAGACACCGTCAATTATTCAAATAAATTATGAGGTGATATAGGAAAAAAATACAACATCAAATAGTGATAAATGAGCTTTTATAACATAGTTCTAAAAATGTATAAGTAATCTAAACTATTATGGAAGAAGAAAAATTAACCTTCACTTTAGGAAATACTGTTTTAAGATCAAATCAGAATTAGCACTAGAGAGTATGAAATCCAAAGCTCCAGAACTCCAAGAGAAGGGTCTGGAGTAGGCAGAGGCCCTGCAATATTCCTAGAGGTCTCTATTAAAGGGCTCTGTCATTGAAGAGAAGAAAAAGAAGGTGATTGGACAACAAGGGAATGAAACTCCAGAAGAAACTTTCTCCCATTTCCTTTTATAACAAAGGTGGGAATGGCTTGTGAAGCTAGTAATGGGATATCATTCTAAGAGTACAGACATGCTCATCCAGGCAAACTGCCCTCCTATAGAAGCCATATGGCTGTCTTTAGATTTTGATCATGTACAAGAAATATTAGCCCTGTCCAAGGTTTAGTCTTTGATGCCAGCCTTTCTTGGAATTTCATCCTTAGTTCTTCTCTGAAGTTTAAATTAGCCAGTCATTCTAGGAATGATTAAAATGTGTTAAAGCATGTTAAAATATGTTGTCTTCCAAAAAAACATTGATTTTCCTTTGGGAAAAGAGCAAATTAAAAAACCCCTTGTATAAATTCTAAGAGCTTTACCTGCTAAGAAACATCACCATTTTCCCCAGAAACAGAAAGATCTTATATGCCATGTTGCTTCCAGTTTAAATCAACAACATTAAAAGCTGACAGCTCATGCCAATTTTTCTACCTTTAAGCATTCTGTTTAAAATAACTTTAAACAAGTAAGAATAACTGTAGGATTTTATGAAAGGTTTTGACATGCTATTCCCTAAGAAAGCAAACCTTGCCAAAAAGCCAAAGTTATTAAATTTGTGGAAGTCACATAAAATATTAGTTTTTGATGCCAACCTAGTGTGGATTTGTTTATCCAGTCAATCCATCAGGGAATTAAAATGAATCAGAAGCCTGGGGGAGGAGATGGACTGACATCAGGAAACCTGTCAGTGTTAATTCCCTGGAAATCAGTGGAGGGAGCTTGGCAACAGGATTGCTTTCTCCATGTGTTCTTCAGTCCAGAAAGTCTCCTTGGCTCTGCAATGTTTCTCTCAGACATGGAAGAGAGAGTTAGACGTGTACATTCAGTGGTCCATCAACTTTAGGGAAATAGGTGATTTATTCTAGCTCAGATATGTGATCTTTATTGGCAAAGCATAATAACACTTGGCCTTGTTTGAATGTTCTCTAATACCCAGGATTTAAAACTTGATTCTGCTTAAAACCTTTCCCAACCTAACCTCATTGAAAGTTCATGATTGCTTAGATATCATTACATATCTGGGATAAGCTTTATTTTTCAACCAAACATTGCAAACACCAAATAATCGCACAGTCAGCAGGTGTCATGAAGTCTGGAACTGTTTGGGCAACCAGCCATTTCTTTATACTATTTTTCTTTTGGCCTTCAAATTTATTTTAATGAAACTATGATTTAGTCCAGCATGAGTTTAAATGCCAGGATTTTAAAGTTCTTCATTGATTGTAAATTGTGTTTTATATTCTATGATAGTTCAGTTGCCAGATTTGGTTACATTTCATGGGGTAGTTTGGGTTAGGTACTGCCATTATAAAATTCATCCCTATTGTTTCTCTACTATGACTATGTCTCCCACCATCTGCTGAGGTACACATGATTTTACTCAAACAAGAGAAGCCATGGTATTTTCTCCCTATCCCCAGTACCTCAGTTTTTGCTTTTTAGAATGCTCTCATATAAATATATAAGTAAATATATTTGACTCAGTAATTACCAGTTTTTATAGTTTCAGGGACAGGAAACTCATGCTTCCAAAATGCAATGCCTGGCATGGATATCTTCTTTACTGGCCACTTAAAATTTCAGTAACTTTATTAGGTGATCAGCCCTCTATAAATACAAATGTGAAAACAGTATTTTTAACTAGCTGCAGGCTAGCATAGATAACACCCTACACACTCACACACACACACACACACACACACACACACACACACACACACAGACAGACATTCAGGTACACACTCCCTACATGAATAGCTGGTATCAGGTACTCTCCATTCTTGCTTTTATGTCCATGAGAGATTTGTGGGGACAAGGTTTACTCTGATAGAGAAAAGAAGATGGGGACTTAAATTAGAACATGGAAAGCATGAGAGGGATAGTGAGGACTTTTTCTTTCCCCAGGCATTTGAGACTGGTTTTCAGCCCATGGAGAGTTAAAACCAAAGCTTCTAGCCCTTCTTAAAGGTAAGTTGTGAGACTCGGAGCACAAAGAGAGCTGCTTTGGGGTCATGGGTAGAAATCATACTCAAGGCTGTGTCCGGACAACCACCCACCTCAGCTTCCACGCCTGTCTCTGCAGAGAGCCCTGCGCTGTTTAGATACCTGGATGCTGAAAGCTGTGGTAGTGTGCTGAGTCAGCATTCTTGGCATGGTTATTGGTGGTCTTTTGATTGACAATCCTGGCACACCGAGGCTTTTACAAAGGATTTGAGCCTGTTCATATTCTAGAGCTGAGGTTGGCAAACTTTTTCTGGAAAAGACCAGATGGTAAATATTTTTGGTTTTTATGCCACATGCTATCTCTGTCACATTGTGTCTCCTTTTCCCACCATCCTCCTTCTTGTCCTCCTTCTCCTCTTCTTCCCCCTCCCACCCTTCCTCCTCTTCCTTTTTAAGTAGACCCTTTAAAAAAAATTAAACACAGTTTTAGAGGCAGGCTGCACAAAAACAGGCCATGGTGAGATTTGATCAAGTCTGTACTTTCCCAACCCCTCCGTGAAGGGTAGGTGCGAAGTGAACAAATGATCTTTAATGGTAGCACTTTATTTTCCAAAATACTCTAACTTCTGTTACCAACCATCTCCAAATACCATGACTTAACAAAATCAGTTACTTTTGACTCCCATCTAGGTACAATGTGGAGGTTGGTTGGGATGGAGCCAGTGGGAAGTGGATTGCCCTGTCCTGCATGGTCTTCCATGCACTCAGGTTCCTTCTGTCAAATGACCCTGTAACCTAGGCTTCCCTGTCTGACTCACAGAGAAGGGGGGGGGGGCAAGAGAAAGGGCACCTTGAAAGGGATTTTAGGGGTGAAGTTTATAAATGCTGTATATCACCGAACTCATCCTCATTGCCACACCTGTGAAGGGACTAGACCACGTAATGTAGCCGTGGCAGTGGGAATTAGAGGTGAATATGGATGTTAGAAACTACTAGCAATCTCTGGGAAGCAGCGACAAGTACGCTGACAGCAACAGTATCCAAGACTCTGAAAGTATGGGAGGTGGGAGTGAGGAGGGGAGGTAGGAATGGGTACAGAAAGGAGGGGAGTAAAGATAAATCACTACCTATGTAGCAATCTTAGAAGCTGAGTCTGTTTACATGCCATGTACAAGATATCACGGTGGAATTTGAAATGATAGATACTGACATGATAGATAGTCAAATTGGATGTGTATTGAAATCAAACAGTTAGAAAGTAATATTCTCCAACTTGACAGTTTCCATCAGCAGCCTTTCCAATGCAGAATGGGAGTTGGGGTCAAATTGAAATAAAAAATCTCTAATATTATTTCATTTTAATCAGGGCATTAATGAAAGTTTAGATTTTTTTTAAAGATTTTATTTTTAAGTAATGTTTACGCCCAACATGGGGCTCACACTTACAACCCCAAGATCAGGAGTCACATACTCTTCCAACTGAGCCATAGTGCTCCTTCCATTGATCACACTCCCCATTGGCTAAGATATTTTGTTTAAGACATTTGTGTCATTACACATGAATATTTTAATTTTAGTCATCTTCTCAGTCAAGAGGAAATGACCTTTGTTTGACATTGTTTATTTTGTTGTAAACTGTACTTAAATAACTTCCATTAATACCACTGTGGGAAGTTCAGCAACTATAGCAGAAATTTACACTTATAAAACTATATTAAATTGGAAAGCTCCATGTAAGCATTTGCTGGTAGTAGCAGCCATAAATCAATATAATTATCTAGAATGTTACTAGTTCCAGGTTCTTCTGAAGAAAAAAATAGTGTATTAGGCAATATTTTCACTGTGTTATGTGTATTTTCCTAAGATAGAAGTTACTGTTTTTGATTTTCAAGAGTCCAGAATATTTTTTTTAATTTAAATGTTTTTAATGTTTATTTATTTTTGAGAGAAAGAGTGCAAGTGAGGGAGGGGTAGAGAGAGAGGGAGACACAGAAACTGAAACAGGCTCCAGGCTCTGAGCTGTCAGCATGGAACCTGACGCAAGGCTTGAACTCACAAACTGTGAGATCAAGACCTGAGCCAAAGACTGATGTTTAACCGACTGAGCCACCCAGGCATCCCAAGAGCCCAGGATATTTTTCTAAGCTGACAAATCTCAGTGACTTCAAAAGACACTTTAAAATGAGTCCTTCTTTTCTCTAAGCCATTGTAATTATTGCGGTTACAAACTTGTCAAGAGAAGCACCATTGTTGTATTTGTAATAGTATAGATCATTTCAGTTCTCCCTAAATTGATTTATAGATCTAGTATTTGCACAATTAAATCCTCATCAGGTATGTAAAAGCTGACAAATTATTTTTCTTTTGTTGCAAGTTTTTATTTAAATTCTAGTTAGTTAACATATAGTTTAATACTGGTTTCAGGAATATAAAAAATTAATTCTAAAATTTACATGAAATTCCATAGAAGTTAGAGAACACAAAACCATCTTGAAGAATATATGTAAAGAACTTACAATTCCAGGTATCATGACTGATTGTAGAGCTACAGTAATTATGACAATGTGGTATTATACAAGGATGGTAAGTAGACACCAATGAAATAAAAGACAATCCAGAAGGAGACACATACACACAATCAATCTAATTTATGACAAAAGTGTCACTAACAATCAATAGGGAAATAATTTTTTCCTGATAAATGGTGCTGGATCCAATGGGCATACATATGAAAAAAATATATATTGACTTCCATGTTGCATTATGCACAATAATGAATTCACAGACCTAATTGTGAAACATAAATTCGTTAAGTTTTTAGAAGAGAGCATAGGCAAATAACTTTATGGCCTGAGGTATACGGATTTCTCTAAACAGAACATAAAACATCAGAAAGAGAGGGGCGCCTGGGTGGCTCAGTTGGTTAAGCGTCCGACTTCAGCCCGGGTCACGATCTCGCGGTCCTTGAGTTTGAGCCCCGCGTCCGGCTCTGGGCTGATGGCTCAGAGCCTGGAGCCTGCTTCTGATTCTGTGTCTCCCTGTCTCTCTGCCCCTCCCCCGTTCATGCTCTGTCTCTCTCTGTCTCGAAAATAAATAAACGTTAAAAAAAAAAAAAAAACCATCAGAAAGAGAAAGATTAATAAATTGTCCTTCATTAAATTAGGAAGTTCTGTCATTAAAGGATACTGTAAGGGGCACCTGGGTGGCTCAGTCAGTTAAGCATCCAACTCTTGATTTCAGCTCAGGTCATGATCTCATGGTTCATGGGATCAAGCCCTGCATTGGGCTCCCTAATGACAGTACAGAGCCAGCTTGGGATTCTCTCTCTCCCTCTCTCTCTGCCCCTCCCACACTCTGTCTCCCTCTCTCAAAATAAATAATAATAAACATGAAAAAAAAAAAGATACTGTAGGAAAGTGAGCAGTGAGAAGAGGCAAAACTGAAGATAAACACCAGAAAACTGGTTATCTTGAGGGAGCACTCTCACCTGTGGGGGAACATCAGAGAGCCATTGGGGGTGCTGGTAATATTCTCTATCTTGTTCTATTTGGCGGTTTCACACATGTAGACATATTAACATCAAAGTAAAATTACAATTTGTGCATTTCATCGTACATAAATTCAACTTAAATAAAAGAAAATAAGATTCTTGGTTTTGCATTTAATTTTATGACTTTATACACAGAAGTGCTTATGATTAAATCTCCATATTTGTTTTTAATTATCACCACCAAATATTGATTTTAATCCATCCTTTGTTGGGAGCACTTTCAAGTCATTTTCCTGGCAAGAAATATGTTCCTAGCAATATATGATCTGAGACCTTGCATACTTAACAATACCTCTCGCTTAATTCACACAAATGTGAAAACAGGTCACTCAGGTCATAATCTGTTTAGCCAGTACTTACTAGTCAGGCCATGCCAGGCCAGTGCCAGCATCCATCATGTTGGTCTGTTTCTGTGCCAGACTGATTGCTAATGATTGCTAAATGCATTATTTTGAATATACCTCTTTCCTTTTTTTTTCCTTTTTTTTTCTTTTGGCTTATAAATAACAAACTTATTTCTCACAGCTCTAGAAGTCTGTGGCCAGGGTGCCAGCAAGGTCAGGTTGTGGTGAGAGGCCTCTGCCACGTTGTAGACTGCTGACTTTCTGTATCATCCCATGGCAGATGAGAGAAGAATCATCCCTCTTAAGGTTACTTTTTAAATTTTTAACCTTTTTTCTTTGGAAATGTAAATTTGGATAGGTCCTCTCTTTGTTGTTTTTGTTTCTGTTGCTGTTGCCTGGGATTTGGTGAGTACATGCAGTCCAAAACATGCAGGTTCTTCTTCAGCTCAGAAGAATTTTCTATAAAGTAATTGCTTATTATGTCCAGTTTCCTTTGGAATATTTCTTAGGTCCCACAGTGGTATTAATGGAAGTTATTTAAGTACAGTTTACAACAAAATAAACAATGTCAAACAAAGGTCATTTCCTCTTGACTGAGAAGATGACTAAAATTAAAATATTCATGTGTAATGACACAAATGTCTTAAACAAAATATCTTAGCCAATGGGGAGTGTGATCAATGGAAGAAGCACTATGGCTCAGTTGGAAGAGTATGTGACTCCTGATCTTGGGGTTGTAAGTGTGAGCCCCATGTTGGGCGTAATTATTTCTGCAAATATCAAAGATTTTATGTTCTCTTCTGATTTTTAAATTGTGATTGCTTTCGGTATTTCTATCCATACCTTTTCACTTCTGCCATTTCCTTTTATGTCCTTGCCTTTACTTCTTACTCCCCAGGGGTTTTTATTATTCCATATCTGCTTCAGTCAGATGTCTGTTAACATGTTCTAGTATTCTGTTTTTCTTCTTCTTCTTCTTCTTTTTCTTCTTCTGAGAGAGAGGTGCAAGTGAGCGAGGGGCAGAGAGAGAGGAGAGGAGAGAGAGAGAGAATCCCAGGAGGGGCAGAGACAGAGAAAGATAGAATTGGGGCTTACCCGAAGCTGGGCTCATGTTTGCCTTAAGCGGGGCACGAGCTCACCCAATGTGAGATTCAAACTCATAAACCAAACCATGAGATCATGACCTGAGTCACAGTTAGATGCTTAAGGACTGAGCCACCCAGGTGCCCTCTAATGTTCCACTTCGAATGGAAATGGATGTTCACAACTATACCTCTCAGCCATTAGCATTTTTAACTATATCTGTGAATTATTTTCTCTTTACTACTTTGGAGAATGAGCCTAGCATCTGCTAAAAGACAAAGTAGACTATCTCTTGTACCACTTATAGCCCACTTGGCTACTCATAGCCTTCAGTACAAATGGAAAGAAAGCTTGATAATATCAACTGGTGATACCTAACCATAATCCAGGCTGGTTTTGAGGAGTCTAATGTCAGCTCTTACACTTTCCTGGTAGGGATTTCAGACTAATTACCAATAGGTGCTGTTTACAGTGTTATTCCTGCTTTCTACTGAGGAAAAAAAAAATCCTTGGCAACCAAAATCCCAGAATGCACTTAGCCATTGCCCTGCTTCCCTGGTATGCTGCTCATTGCGATTTATGGTCTCTGAATGATACATAGAGATAAGCTAGGAACAGACAGCTTTCAGTTGCAGGAAACAACACACTTTAGAAACGTTTTAAGAAGACATTGGTTTAAAACATAGGAAATTGGGTGCTTACAAAAATCACTGAAGGAAAAGCAGGCTTTAGTGACTCCAAGATCAATACCATTGAACTGACCCACCAGGGAGCTACAATCTTTACCAAAAGGAGATTGGAGAGACAAGGAGGGCATCTCTGAAATTGTGATCCAAAGAATGGCTGTGACCCAGAGAATCAGAAGCCACTACCTCTGCCACTACTTCCTGGGAGCCACGAAGTGAGTGACTAGAAAACAAAATGCTGAGTTGGACCACAAATGCCCCTTGCATCTGCCTTTGTAAACCATGCTCTAAAAGGAGCTTGGCAGACTTCGGCTCCCCAGGCCGGGTTCAATCAGCAAACACAGCCAAACTCCTGTGTTTACAGTTTGTCCATGGCTTCACTCACCACAACAGCAGAGTTGAGTAGTTGCAACAGAGTTTGTGTGTGGCCTCTGGGCCCACAGAATGTAACAGATATACAGTCTGTCTCTCTAAAGAAAAAGTAATGCCAACCTCTACTCTAGAAGTCAGTGGTTGGAATGCCATTTTAGAAAAACCCAACAAGTATACAATGCTGTCTGCCAGAAACAATACCCAACGAAACAGGAGAGTTCTGCCTTCCCTGCATTAGGCTGTTCCATCCAAAGGACACAACCCAATTCTTATCCTCAACCTTCAAGGGAATTTTATTTATTTATTTATTTATTTATTTATTTATTTATTTATTTTTCAATGTTTATTTTATTTTTTGAGAAAGAGGGAGAGATAGGGCATGAGCAGGGGAGGGGCAGAGAGAGAAGGGAGAGATCTGAAATAGGCTCCAGGCCCTGAGCTGTCAGCACAGAGCCCGACACAGGGCTCCAATTCATGAACCATGAGATCATGACCTGAGCTGAAGTCAGAGGCTTAACCAGCTGAGCCATCCAGGTGCCCCTTCAAGGGAGTTTTAAAAATGGACGTTTTATTTTCCTACTTTTGCATTGGAGGAGGCCACATCAGGAGAAAGCTGGAAGAAAATGTGTCATTTCACCATATCCACCAAATCCAACCTTTATGAAAATAATTTTTACACCCATTTCTCCTTACACTTCCAACAACAATGGCAACCTACAATACCCATTGTCATACAGATATAAATGCATTTACCCTCCCCTAAGGAAGGTAGAATCAGTCTCGTCAAAGACTGTTTTCACCTCTAGATGATACTCATTCTTCTTCAATTCAACCCAAACGGCATCTTAAACATGCTGCCCCATTTTTCTTTTCATCTCTCTCTCTTCCAGGCTGAATACAGATGTGGAGGTGAGCTATATTTGATGTGATGGGTAGGGTCACCATTTAGGAATGGGGCAATAAGCAATGAAAAGAGTTCCAATCCCTGACAATGGCTCAAACTATCATCCAGCCTTAGACCACAGTCCAGACTAATATATGAGAGAGACATGACTTTCCTCCTAAGCCACCCTATTATGGATTGAGTTATCACAGTAGCAGCTTTGATTGGTCTCTTATCCATAAACCTAAAATTTTAATTAAAAATTGAACATCAATGATGTATCTTATATAAAAAAAAGTGACAGAAAGAAAAAGGAGAAAAATTAATTCGTAAGTTAAATACATACCTAACAGAGACACAAAGAAATTATGTATTTCTAATAGTAGTCACAAGGCCTATGCCACATCATCTTGCTTTCATGCAACACTTGGCTGGTTACCTTTGCTTACTTTGCTTGATGGTTTATTTGTTTGGTCTGTAGGTTGATCCAAGTCCTCTCTTCTGAGATATCTGGCCTCTTCATGGTCTTGCCTGAATGACCATTTGGTCAGTATCATCTATTAAGTTTTACCACTAGATTGGCCAGTACAGGAGGCAACTCAGAGATCACTTGACCCCAACCACATTCCGCTTTGTTCCCAACGCAAGGCACTAACCCTATTTCCCTTTGGAAATTAGATAAATCACTAGAAAACAAAGTTATTCTAGCCTCACCCTGGTGGATGTTGCTTAATTTTATTTTGTTTTGCTTGTTGCAAGAATAGTCTAAAATGCAACCATAATTCACTATGTCCCCTGTAGAAGCATTCTTCCCTTCAGTAACTTGACAAAAATATTGCCCCAAGCCTGGTATGATACCTATTTCTTAACCTCCTTCGGAGAAAAAAAAATTGGCATTTCTAATGAAATTGCTTAGGTATCATTGCATACTTGCCTAAGGAACTGTAATAAGCCTAAGATCTGTTCTGGCTACGAGCCACACTTTTCTGTAAATGGCACTAGAAAGAGATAAGCCTTTGAATTGGTCTGCTTAGGCCCCTTTCCTTGAACAACCCTGAAATAAAGTTTTGACAGGTTCACATAATTAAACTGTCAGAATAGATTTTTGTTTTTAAGTGGAAGAGGTTTTTTTGAAGGTGACATTGCTCCTGTAGGTTAGAACATCACTTTCATGTCCACTCCTTGGTTCCTCAACTCTTATATTATGGCTATGGGGGTGGGGGAGTATCCTTTACAATATTTCTTCTATTTTAAGTCTTTGCATTCTGTTTGGTTCTGTTTTAGATTTTTGTGTCTCTGACATTGGCCTGCTTCTTAAAATGACTGCAAATCATAGTTTACCTGATACCGTGTTTTTCCTTCTTAACAGTACTTAAAGTAACGATGCTCCTTATAATCAAGGCCAGTTATGACATGAATCACTGCTTAAGATCATATAATGCATTCTCCTTAGCCTCACAAGGTACTATCTTCCCCAAAGTGCTAAAACTGAGGCTTCAATATGCTATTTTATTATTCTAAAAAGGCATCTCCTTTGGGATAACAGGAAACATAGTACAATCAGAAAATTCCTCAGGCTTCAGGACATTGTCCCACCTTTCCCACTAGAAAACAAGTCCATTGTGTGGAAACAACATTACAAGGAATCCTGAAGCTGTGAATGAGGTATTCAGTAAGACCATGGATAAGTGTCTGTTCTAGAGAGAACAAATCACTGTGACGTGGCTCAGAATAATCAACCTGCCTGCAAACGTTTTCTGGTACCTCTGGGATAAGCCAGCATATGATGTACAGCATTTAGAGGTACAAAACAGAGATTTGGGCAAGTGGGACAAGTCACAGTACTATTAGCCAAATTAGCCTTGGTGAAGAGAAATCCACACATAAATGCCACCATGGCCATTTCGTCCCTGTCTCTGAATGCCTTGAATAAGCACTGGACTGGCTGGGGGAGAGACTAAGAAAGATGCATAAATCTTACTCGTGGAATTATTTTTATGCTCCCACATTTGTGATTTATTGAACCAATTGACTTACAACACATTACAGATGTCACAATTATACTAAACTAATTTAGCAGTCTGTGGTTAACTGGTACAGTTTGCTGAGTATGTTCTGTAAAGGAAGGGAAATACCAAATCCCTGAGATAGTGGTTCCACTACAGTCTAGGAGACAAAGGAGATTCTGTTTCTCAGACATTTGAGTCGGACTAATGAAAGAGAAAAGAACATTCTCCATCTGAAGCACTGCCTCACTAGAAATACTCTAGTAAATATAAACTGCACTGTTTATAGTGTAGCTCTTAAGATAGTTCACAAATCATAACGCCCCTTCCCTGGGCTTCAAAGTTAGAGGGTTTGGTCTTTACATTTGTACATCTCCAGCATTGGGACTTTTCAGCCTCAATATTTTCATTCTGAAGTTAACAATCTACTTCACCATTTCTGTATGAAATTGGAACACAGTACTTTAAGCCAGAACTTCAGTACGGAGCACATACCACAAGCCCTACTGCAAACTGTTTTTGTGTTTTTGTCTTCCTCGGCAGGTTGCAAAATAGCTCAGGGAGGGTTGGTTAAGGCCGTGGGTGCCTCAGAGGGGGTGCAGATAAATCCTACACAATTTGTTGATACACAAAAACTTGTTTCCAGCTTAGTGACTCTGCTACTCTGTAGTCAAATGGTAATTATGACAACATTGGGATTTCTCTTACTAAGTGAGTGAAAACCTCTTTTACTAAGTTTAATTCTGTGGCAACAAGATGCAAGTTTCTTTTATTTCTTTAATAACTAATTGCCAGGGAATTAAAATCCAACACTGTTGCGGCGCCTGGGTGGCGCAGTCGGTTAAGCATCCGACTTCAGCCAGGTCACGATCTCGCCGTCCGTGAGTTCGAGCCCCGCGTCAGGCTCTGGGCTGATGGCTCGGACCCTGGAGCCTGTTTCCGATTCTGTGTCTCCCTCTCTCTCTGCCCCTCCCCCGTTCATGCTCTGTTTCTCTCTGTCCCAAAAATTAAAAAAAATAAATAAATAAAAATAAAAAAATAAAAAAAAATAAAATCCAACACTGTTTTTGATAGCTTTTGGAGAAACTGAAGGGAAAAGAAGTCATGCTCTGTGTTGAAGGAATTATAAGCACTAGGAAACTGACACAAGAAGATAAGATGTCACAAAAGCTAAATCTGTATCACAGTCACAATGCTCAGCGGTGACCTTTCATGGAAGCCTGAATCCACTCCCCATAACTATTTGTGTCTTCTTTTGACTTGATTTCTCTCGTTTTTGTGTTTGCTGCATATAATTAGCAACAAACTCTTTATCCTTTTCAGGTTGTCACTGTCCAATAAAATGAATGCATTTTGAATAAATTCCTTTTTCAAAAACACTGCATAAAAAGTGATTTTTCACATTCTATAACTGTATCACTTAGTAACTTCCCAAACTGCTTTATAAATATGCTTCAGAACATCTATTCCATGGATTTTGTTAATAATATAAAAAACAATTTCCCATTTCGATCTCTCTAAAATTTTTTTTCATTTCATTTATTTACGTATTTATTTATTTATGTATTTATTTATTTTTTCAACGTTTATTTATTTTTGGGACAGAGAGAGACAGAGCATGAACGGCGGAGGGGCAGAGAGAGAGGGAGACACAGAATCGGAAACAGGCTCCAGGCTCTGAGCCATCAGCCCAGAGCCCGACGCGGACGGCGAGATCGTGACCCGAGCTGAAGTCGGACGCTTAACCGACTGCGCCACCCAGGCGCCCCATATTTACGTATTTATTTTTGAGAGAAAGAGAGAGAGACAGAGAGACAGACAGAGAGAGAGACAGAGAGAGAAGACAGAAGCAGGGGACAGACAGAGAGAGAGGAGACACAGAATCTGAAGCAGTCTCCAGGCTCCAAGTGCAGTGCAGAGCCCAATGTGGGGCTTGAACCCACGAGACGTGAGGTCATGACCTGAGCCAAAGTTAGATGCTTAACTGACTGAGTCACCCAGGTGCCCCTTAAATTTATTTTTCTTAACAACAACTTTATTCATGTATAATTAATGTACAATAAAATTCATTTTTAAGTATAAATTCATGATTTTTAGTGTATTCAGTATTTGTATAAGAGTAGCCACTTTACCGTCTGCAACTACGTGTATGGAACTGGAGGGTTAATTATGCTAAGTGAAATTAGAGAAAGACAAATACCATATGACTTTACTCATATGAGGACTTTAAGATACAAAACAGATGAACATAAGGGAAGGGAAACAAAAATAATATAAAAACAGGGAGGGGGACAAAACCTAAGAGACTCAAGTATGGAGAACAAACAGAGGGTTACTGGAGGGGTTGTGGGAGGGGGGATGGGCTAAATGGTTAAAGGGCATTAAGGAATCTACTCCTGAAATCATTGTTGCACTATATGCTAATTTGGATTTAAATTAAAAAATAAAATAAAATAAATGATGTCTGCCAGGCTTCGCCACATCAGGTTAACTCCAAAATAAAGTTACTAGTTTTTCCATTTGGAATTAATGAGTATTAATTCTGTGAGGAGATATTTTAGTTCTAAATAAATATTTTATTCCTCATCAAAAACAAAGTAGCCGTTTTATCCACGAAGCTTTGCCTTTAGCGAGACACTTACTTCATCCCAGATCAAAAGTAACAATTTCAAGAATGACTTTGTCACTATCTACCATGTGTTACCAGTGCCTCATTGTTTAATGGCAACGGGTCCCTCCCCACCTTTAAACCCAAATTTGATCAAATCTGCAATCCCACATTTCTATCCATGAGGGTGCATTGACCATACCACTTCCTGTATATGGTGCTTCCTGTGCTGTTATTCAGAATTCAGATGCAGGAAACAAGAATCACTCTACACTCTAGCTATCTAAAGCACAAAAAGTCAAATACCTAAAGGGAATGGGGTACTTGTAAGATCATTTGATCTCTTTTGTTGGGGTGGGAGGAGGGAGGATGAGCGTCAGAATTTTTATCTTCAATTTTGCCTGTAACAATCATTTCTGTTGTGTTATGTTTATATTTTCGTTAAGAATAACCTTGATTCTTCGGTTTTCTCCTCTTCATCCTCTACATCTATCCTCACCTAGCTTGTTATTTTAGTTCTTTGTTCTTTCCTCTGTATTCAATAAGTGCCATTCCAGTTTATCCCCAATATCAGTGGTTCTCTTTCCCAAGAGTCAATTTGGTACCTTACCTCCTTGCAAATATATTTTAAGTCATTCATTGATAGCAATTTGGGGTGTTTGTTTTGTTTATTTTGCATTTGTTTGTTTTGCAAACAGTCTTCATTTTTTTAAGCCATTGTTTTATCTCTTGGAGTTAACCTCTTTTATTGTGGCTATGTGTTCTTTTATGCTACTCAGAATGCCACAATGTTTTCTTGTAATAATTAGCGTCCTAGAATCTTTTTCTTTTTCATGTTAATGCTTGTTTTCTTAATGCTACAGCACTGGATCTTCTCAGAAATTCCATATTGAGGGTATTTTTTTCCATTGAGCTTTTCAACAATAAATGTGGCCAAAGCTGTAGAGAACCATGGGGTGCCAGAAACAGAATATGTAGACAAGTTTGGGTCAAGAACATAATCCATTTGGTCAAGAACTATACATCCATTGTATTGTAGTAACACATTTTCAGAAGATAAGCTCCATGCTGAATATTATATGCCTATTACATCTAAGGGGTCTTCAGAATCATAAAACTCAGATGTGCAAAAATTGAACTTTCTTTTGATTCTCCTTAATTGAACTTAAACTTAGCTCTCAAGCCTCCATTTTGTTTTTACTAAAGACAAATTGTAATCTGCCAGTTCTCTTTAAACTCAGTCTGTACTAACAGAGTTTTAATTCTGTTCATTCAAGAATATTTATTCCCTTTCCCTTCCCTTCTCCCCTGCAAGGAATAGTTGATTAGTTGATATCTATCCATTACCATTTTCTTCCCTAGTTTACCTTCACTGAGATATATAATCCATATTGTTCTAGAAAGTTTGATATTCATTCCCTCTGCTGTCAGCTGCTAATACCTGTGATACTGTCTTGTTCTCCACTTGCTAGGATAATGTACCTCACCCTACATATTCCTCATCACAGCGCCAAGGCATATGTAATGCCATCTGTACTTTCTCAGCCTTCCTCTGTATCATTTTCAAGGGGACATAGAAATCATTCAGGTGCTCACGTATACTGTTCTTGGTCCTTGGAGAGAAGGAGGAAATGAGTAATAGCCTGTCATTCTATAACTGCCCTGCATCCATTCTTGTTCCATTATGACTAGGCACTCTGTGTTAATGTCCCCCCCTCCTAACAATTCAAATAAGAGGAAGAGGACAGGGCACCCCTGCTTTCCAATTGACAAACCCCTTTGAAAATATCTATCAAGACCAACCCAGACTTTGGCCTTGAGAGGGAGAAAGGCAAGATACCTTTCCTAAGTGCCCACATAGAAGAATGTTTCTTTTACCGAATTTTAACCTTTTTCTCTCAGACCGTAAAGGACTTTTATTATCTATCTTCTGTGTCATGAAAGAGAAAGATGTATATAGTGGAAAGAACCAGAAACTGACTCATCTACTTTCTCTCCAGCCCATTACATTTTCTTCTGTTAAGTTTTACCTCGGGATTCTCAAAGCTTCTATTTTTATATTTACATATTTACTTTGGAAATTAAAATCATTGTTCTTTTTCTTGTATTTAGAGACCATTCTTCCTGGTACGTTGTTACTTAAGAAATCATTCAGAAATTTCTTTTTTTCCCTAAAATGTTTCATGTCCTCCCTTTTCAGAGGCAGTAGAAAGGCACTTAAGGCAATAAGGAGCAGTTGCTTCAATGGGTCGGTGGGTAGGTGGATGAATAAGAAATTGCATCTTTGTGAAAAATTAGAAGCTATAGCTCCAAATTTCATACCACTCCCCAAATATTCGTCTCATAGCCTTTCTTTTTTTTTTCAATTTTTTTAATGTTTATTTATTTTTGAGAGACAGAGAGAGACAGAGTGTGAGTAGGGGAGGGGCAGAGAGAGAGAGAAAGACACAGAATCTGAAGAGGCTCCAGGCTCTGAGCTGTCAGCACAGAGCCCGATGCAGGGCTTGAACTCACAAGCCGTGAGATTATGACCTGAGCCGAAGTCAGGCACTTAACCTACTAAGCCACCCAGGCGCCCCTCATAGCCTTTCTTATGAGGTAGAAATATCCTCTTGTGTTCCCTTCCTGGCTTTCTAAGTGAATTAATGTAGTACATGCAGATAAAAATCTCCTGGATTCTTCAGGACTCCTGTCTAGCCAAACCTAAGCTGCTTCCCTTTACCTGAATGATGGGGGTGGAGAGAAAAGACCAAAAGAATAGCCTTCTGACCAAATTCAAAATAAGGATGAAACTGGCAAAGGAATGATTTTCTTTTTCTCTGGTTGATCAAGAATCTGAACTGCTAATGAAAAGATAGACCAGTGGGGAAGGATCATAGGTCTTGCAACCTTTTTTTTTTTTTTTTAATTTTTTTTTCAACGTTTATTTATTTTTGGGACAGAGAGAGTCAGAGCATGAACGGGGGAGGGGCAGAGAGAGAGGGAGACTCAGAATCGGAAACAGGCTCCAGGCTCCGAGCCATCAGCCCAGAGCCTGACGCGGGGCTCGAACTCACGGACCGCGAGATCGTGACCTGGCTGAAGTCAGACGCTTAACCGACTGCGCCACCCAGGCACCCCATTGCAACCTTCTTTCAGATGGGTAGGTTTGCTTTCGTTCCCTTAGAGAAGAAAAGTGGGCAAATCACTCTATTTTTCTCACTCCAAATCCCATGAAATTTAAAATTAATGGAAATTGCTAAGGTTCCTGGAAGTCGATGATCTGTCATGCAATGGATTGCCTGCCGGCTTCCTCAAGATTCTACATGAGAAGTGTGGGTGTGAGGAGGCTGCATTAGAAACTGCCTGCCATTTTTAAGACTGGGAATTTTTTTTTTAATAATAATTATGCTCGGTGTGATTTGTTTATTGGTAAAGTCAAAATTCTGGAAACCACAACACAGCCAGTCTAAAATAACCTTACTGAGGTGAGCTTTTTTTTTTTCTTTTCTTTTCTTTTCTTTTCTTTCCTTTCTTTTCTTTCTTTCTTTCTTTCTTTCTTTCTTTCTTTCTTTCTTTGGTTTACTCTAATGGTCCTTTTTGTGCTCTCTAAATAGTAATCATCTAACCCTGTCTCTGCACCTGGAAGTAAAAGAATTCAGCATTATGTGAGGAAGAATGCTCGCCATGACCCAGTTCTATCCTTCACTGCATAACTTTCTCTCCTGAAAGCACTGATTGATTTCAAAGAGACTGCTGCAGAGAGATCGTCTGCGATGTGAAGAGAATTAGAATTGGACCCAAAGGTACAAGTGTAACTGGTGCTAAAAATAGCTCACACTTTAGAAAGTTGATTAACACCGAGAGAGAGAGAGAGAGAGAGAGAGAGAGAGAGAGAAGTTATTAAAATGTTCAATTATAATCTCTGCAGCTTGGTGATTCTATTTTTAATCTTTAAGTTATTATGTATGCAAAATGCAGAAGGGTGTGAACCCTACCAGGAACAGTAAAATAAAGAGTGGGAGCTGCAAATGCTTCCTTTAAGAAGCAGCCACAGAGTTTGATGACAGCAGGTATTATTATTACTGCAAATGTCTTGGTCCAATATATCCATCCCTATCAGGGCAAAAAAAATTCCTACAACTCATATTACTTAGGAATCCCAGGAATCCCAGAATTTCTTTTTAATATGAATTTTAGAAATTCCAAGGGCACCTGGGTGGCTCAGTCGGTTGAGCATCCTCTCTTGGTTTAGGCTCAGGTCATGATCTCACTGTTCGTGAGTTCGAGCCCCACAATGGGCTCTGTGCTGAGAGAAGCATGCTTGGGATTTTCTCTCTTTCTGTCTCTCTTTGCCCCTCCCCCACTCACTCTGTCTCTGTCTCTCTCAAAATAAATAAATAAAATTTTAAAAATTTTAGAAATTCCATATCCTAGATTTAATGTATGCTTACATTCATTCTTGACACTTATACATTCTTATACATTTATATGTATCCATTCTTATACACTTTTGACCACATTAAAAATAGAGTATCATTGTATTTCTAAATATTAATTGGTAATGTAAAAATCCATTTGCTCCTAGAATTAGCACAACCATCCGTCTATCTGATTGCTCAAACTAGAAGCTTCAAAGCCCCTCTTGATTCCTTCTCTCTCACTTCCCAAAGCCAAAAACCAGGTCCTGTCAATTTTGCCTCTTAAACAACACTCAAATCACCATACTTCTTTCCATTCCCATGGTTGTAGCTCCCATCCAATCTGCTAAAATCTCTTGCCTAAACTATTATAAAAACCTCCCTACACTTTCCCAAACCTACTGTGTTCTCCTCTACCCAGTCTCTATTTTGCAATCAGAGTAATAGGTCAGAACTACATCTGGTTATTTATTCCCCTTCTTAAAAGCTTCTGATGATTTCTTCTCACTGTTGGGGAGAGTCCAGTATCCACACCAAGACTTTAGGAAAGGCTCCCAAACCAGCCCCTGCCAGCTCTCCACTTCATACATGCTCTTCTTCCCCTCACTGACTCTGTTCCAGCACAAGGGGCTTCTCATGGTTCCTCAAACTAATACATGCCATCCTCTAACTGAGGGGGTTTATGCATGCTCTTTCCTCTGCCTGGGATGCTTGTCTCTTTGGCCGGCTAACTTCTCATTCTCCGAACTATTCCCCAAAAGCACCTCTATTACATGTAAAGGCATGTTTTCCTAACGTCTTCATACCCTTCATCATACTATTAATTGTTCGTATAATGTCTCCTTACTTTGCTAGTGTGTATGACAGCAGTGACATGATGATTGTATTTCTTGGCACTCAGTGTAGTTCATGGCTAATTAAATAATTATTTCCTAGATGAAGGACTAAAGTGCCATCTATAGTTATGAAATCCAGAAACTAAAAGAAGAGTGTCTTGTGGCCTGAAGGAAAATGAAAGGGAGAAAAGCTCTCAGCGGAAGTTACATTCACTACGGGGCTTGAAAAATAAGTAGGCCTTGTCAGGTAGAAAGAGCTGGTAGATTATTCCCAGAACTGGGACTAGCACAAGTGAAAGCACGGAAGTGAATGAAATGTTTAGGGCTTGGTGAGTTCTCCGTGACTAGAATAGGTGAGGAAGAGGGAAATGATTGTAGCTACCCTAGCATTGGTAAAGCTAATTCAGGTTCAAGATGTTAAAAGCTTCTGTGCTACCCTAAGTAGTTCAGTTCTAAGAGGGGAGCAAAATGATCATAACAATTAATAAAATCACACAGGTGCTAGCATATTACTATTGACAGCATCTGATACAACACACATACCTTTTCTCATTTTCTTTGACTAAAATTGGTGTCAAAGTGAATTAATTCATCTTCAAATAGAAAACATTTATATCATACCAGTCATCTCATATATATTGTTATACTTATTCTACGATTCTTAGAGAAAAAATAATTTTCTAGAAAGAGAAAACCTATCATTTTAATTCAATACATTTGCAACTTTGAGATTTTTTTTCTTTTCCGAAGATATTCCTTTATGCAATGGAATTTTCCCATTGATTTTACAAATAAGCAGTGTTTAAAATAAAGAAATATAAATACCACACGGGTAAGTGCATTAATGCTTTAAATATATCTAGAAAACAATCATATTTTAATATCCTTAATGGGGGCAAAATTAATAGGTAGCCATGCAAGAAGAAACAACTCTTTGCTGCCATCTGATGGCAGCCCATTTTGCCACCGGACTGTCTCTTTTGGTCCCACTTCAAGCCCCTGTGAAGATAATAGGCCAGCTTAACCAAAAAGCAGTCTGTTGAGAACCCAAGAGAATTTGTTCCAACGGACATAAGGCTTCTCTGACTTTCATAGTTATTAAAATGTTCAGTGGTTCCATTTCTTCTTTAACAGTTAGCAGGTAAAATGTCAGTAACATTAATATAAGAGATAAAGCAGATTCCTTTGAGTTAAGGCAGGGCTAACAAGGAATCCTGGAGGAGCTCTTCTTCTCGAATGTTGTCAGCCCAGTACTCCCTGGAAACCGCCCCTAACCAGAGAAGCCTCTCTTGTTCCATCTTCTCAAATGGTTCCTTGGTACAAACAAATGAGGCTTTTGAGCATTAACCAATTCATTCATTTAAAAAGTGTTGACATACTTTGGTGAACAATGTAGACATGGAACTTACATGGTAGTAAAGAAAACATGGGATAAAAGGAAATAGACAAATTAATAGTGGAAAAGTATAATAACAGTTTTGAAGGAAATGAGGGTCCACTGGAATATCAGATGAGAATGCACATTAGGAAAAGCGATCAGGGATAGACCTCATAAGGATATAACAGTGAAGTTGAGACCTAAAGGAAGAAAATGAGCTAATCATGTAGAAATGTGGGATAAGTGCATTCTAGACATAGAAAATAGCACGTGTGAAAGGCAGGAGATAAGACAGAGCTTGGAACATTCAGTATGTAGAAGATGTTAGACGGGTGTGGTTGGTGGGAAGATCCTTGAAAGATGAAGCTAGACCTGGACAATGCAAAGTCTTTAGGCCACTGAAAGGACTTCAGATTTTATTCTGAATTCAGTGAAAAAACATAACATAAAGATGTTATTTGAATCCATGATAACTGAAAATACCACCAAGGGAGGATATAATACCACCATGAATCCATGAAAACTGAAAATACCATGAAGGGAGTGTGAAAGAGGACAAGACAAGGCAGGACTGGGGGAATCACATCCTGTTATGTGTCCTTCACACTAGTTTTCCTTCTCTCGATCCACTAACTGTGACTGCTATGTATCCAACCCATGCTTTTTTAAAAGTCTCCATCTCTGTAACAAACTGTAATCTCTGTCTCATCCTATAGGTTTGACCTTCAGCCTGCTTCTGTCTAAGGATTTATCAGTAGCCATTTCAGGTGAATTAGACGTTCCATCTGTGGGCCCTGGTTCCTGGTTACTTTTGCAGTCATAGCCTTGAATCTGGATAACTGTCCACTCTGGCCTTTGGCCAGGAACTTAAGTCTACTACGATAGATTGGATGACCTAAAGATTTCTGTGAAGGAAGGTATCATGAAAAATCTTCATGAAAGGGGCACCTGGGAGTCTCAGTCAGTTAAGCATCCTACTCTTCGTTTTGCCTCAGGTCATGATCTCACAGTTCGTGAGGTCGAGCCCCACTTTGGGCACTGTGTGGACAGCGCAGAGCCTGCTTGGGATTCGCTCTCTCCCCCTCTCTCTGCCTTTCCCCTGCTCGTGCTCTTTTTCTCAAAATAAATAAATAAATAAATATTTTTAAAAATCTTCATGAAAAATAAATTTTCTCAGGTTCTTTTCATAGAAGTCTGTTCATTTTGGAAGTGGAAACTTGCTAGTAAAAAGAAATTACTTGCGTGGAATTACTGATTTCTGCTCTTTATTTTTATTGCTCCAATTCATGCCATTTTACCATGTTGGTATATATCTATATATCTTCTCTGAAAATTAATATATCACTTACTCTGAAAGCAAATGTAATTTCATCTTAACACTGGAATGGATTTTAAAATGGATAGAAATAAAGCTCTTTGTTCTAGAGTTCACATAGATATTTTTTTTCATGTACACAGTTTGCCACAGAAAATGACTTCTCAAATTAATGTTCTTTAAAATTTTGTAATGATGTATTTTGTGAGAGAGAGAGTGCACATGCACGAGCAGGGGAAGAGCAGAGAGAAAGGGAGAGAGAGAATTCCAAGCAGTCCCCATGAGGCAGTGCAGAACCTGATGTGGGGCTTGAACTCACATATCATGAGATCATGACCTGAACCAAAATCAAGAGTAGGACACTTAACCCACTGAGTCAGCCAGGTACCCTCAAATTATTATTCTAGGAGTTCTAAAACATTCATTTTACACTTTCAATTGAATAATTGTTATTGGAGATTGCAAAGAAATTGTCTTCCTGTTGTATTCCAATCAGCAATAAAGAGGAGAGGGTCAAATTTAAATGTCCGTTGAGTTTGCTCTCCCCATGATTTTAAACAAAAGAATAATTCCTTTCTGGAACCCTTTATTCCCACGCTGGGGTGGTGGCACATCTGGTCTTAGCCTTCGTTCTCTTCTGAGTGAGCCTTATCATTTGAAATGATCAAGCAATTTTAACCAGATAATAACTTTTCCTTTTAAATCACATTTGCATGCTACTTAAGTTTCTCTTCTACCCAAATGAATACTGATAAGTTGGCTTAAAACATTCTGTTTTCAAGTAGGCAAACAAATCTTTGCAATTGACGAAGAGCTGAAAGTCAGAATGACTAACATGCACTAAAAGAAAAGCCATGAAAGGATTTCAAAGACTCTCTTCTTTCCTGGCTTTGGGAAATGTTAGAGTGCAAGTACTGTGTTGTTTTGTTTTGTTTTTCAAATTCAAAGCTTGTTTATTATTTCAGGAAAAAATCCTATAAATAATAAATATAAATTTAAAAAACCCACTAACTTCTTTTGACCACAGTATAAGTGAATGACATAGAAATTGGAAAAATGACACAACAATCTGATGTTAGGGCATGGAAAGCAGGTGTGTACGGCCATGCAATCCACACAGGTTTGGAATCAAGATGCACTTCTGTGGGGCCGCACATCCTTGGGCATCCCAATTAATCTTTCTAAGCCTAGGAATACATCTGTTAAGTGGGGAAAGAAAACTTACATGTGGTTCTTGTGAGTATTGGAGATACTGAGTATAAAACATCTGGCATATAATAGACATCCCATAAATGGTGTGATACTGATGATTTCCTGGTTGGCATATGTGGGTAAAATGAGCTGAGGATCAATCCAAAGATGTGTCTCTCTACCTTACAAAGGCAGTCTTTTCATGATTGTGTTTTGTGCTGCAACATAAGAAAGATTTACTACCAATTCACTTTAAACCAGTAAGACATGACCCAATTTCCTAAAGCCAGATGGCAAAGCTACTTCCGGTGGGGCAGATGGGCCTATTGACTTTCAGTCCCATGAAAACATCAGGCTTGAAAGATACCCTGGGATCCAGCTAATGCACCAAGAAGATAGAGGAATGCCTTGTGATTGGCCTGGGTATCAGGGAAGCAAAAAACTATCAGAAAGACATGTGCAGTTTTAGACACTCACACAGTATTTGGGGCATGAAATAGAGTATTCAGAGGAAGCCAAGTTGCTTTCATTGGCACTTGGGATATTCAAGAAGCTTCATCAACTAACCCTCTTTGTGTGAGATTGCGGCAATGCTTCTGAGTACCAGATGTGCTTGCCCTGAAAGGAAATGGAAAAACTGGACACATTCATATTCATTAATTAGGTAATATCAAAGTTAATTTATAAAGGCAGTTATTTGCTGGAAGCACACGGGCAACAAATATCAAAGAGAAATATCACTGCAATGGGAAACGTACCAGAAAATATTTGCCTTTGAAACAAACGAAAATTATATTGACAATAATAACAACCCCAAATCCAACGCCATGCATAGAAAAGTATCTATTTATCATACAGTATATTGAAATTCCAAGAGATGTTCTTACCTTTTTAAGAAGTTTGGCTCTAAAATAGAAGACTGATTTGAGTCAGTAAAGGAAAGAACTTTCTGATAGTCTGATATCTCTAGAAATAGAATTAATTCCTTAAGAAGTGTGAGTTTCCCACCTCTGGAACTCAAATGTGCCTAATGCAATATAGAGGGAATTAGAATAAGCTCTCTGTGGATGGCTAAAGCATATGACCTTATTGGTAAATTCAACCCTTGATTTATCTCTCTTTATATAAATCACACTTCATAGCTGTATTGTTTTAAAGCATCACCAAAAAATAGGTATTATTTCCACTCTTTTCAGTATAAAAAATGAGATGGATGGGGATGGGATTAGAACCCAGGGCCGAATTCAATCATGCTTTTTCCACTACATGATGACCCTCTGGTCTTGTTTATACACAAATTAACATGTAACCCTCATGTATACATATACCTATTTACAAATTAATCTCTTAGGCATACTATAGCTGAGTAATCATTAAATACAAAATTCAGTATGCATTGCATCCATGCTGGATACTGCCATTTCCCTACCCAATACACATTCTTCCTTCATTTGTTAGTCACAGTCAAAACCCCAACTTTATTTAGGGAAGAAATAATTACCTCTCTGTGTTTCTTGGCAGTTAGGTAAGACCAGACAACCCCATTCAGGCCCATGGTTATATAAATGGAAGTATATTTTGTTAGGGTTTTGGGGAAAGCAACATTTCCCCCTTTAAAATGTTTTCCATTTTATATTTGCATTATGAAAATAATGCAATGTTATAGAATAGAGATGTGGGAAAATAAGTACATCTATAGTTGACCTTATATGGATAATCAGTGGTAGTTCTTGATATATAATCTGTTAGTGCTTTGTACACACTTGTATAGACTCTTAAAATAATGTTATTTTTAAAGAGTACAAAGTATATACACTTCTCAGTTATTGCTTCTTTACTTAATATATTTGCTATGGTCTGAATATGTATGTTCCCCCAAATTGATATGTTGAAATCCTAACCCCAAGGTGATGGTATTTGGAAATGGGGCCCTTGTGAAGTGATTGGGTCATGAGGGTGTGCCCCTTGTGATTGCGATTAGTCCTCTTATAAAAGAGACCTCAGAAAACAAGCTTGTCCTTCCCTCCATGTGAGCCCGACTCTCACCGGACACTGGGTCTGCAGGCACCTGATCTTAGACTTCCCTTACCCTAAAACTATGAGAAATAAATCTCCATTGTTTATAAACTATCCAGTTTATGGCATTTTATTATAGCAAACCAAAGGGACTAAGACAATATTATAATCACCTTCTGATGCCATTAATGATTGTTATACAAGTTTATATTCATGACTCTAACATATGCCTTTGTATGGCCATGGACACTCACGACCATGACAATGAGAGTCTCATGTTGAGGATGGGAAAGCAGGAAGCTAAAGGAACTTTAGCCTTGATGACTGCTTTCAGTCAGCACACCAACCATGGAACACTGACTTCTGGACTCCTTTTCACATGAGAAAAACATGCCTACCCCTAATGTAGGATGTTGTATCTGTGTGTGATTTTGAGGTCTCTCCGTAAGTTGAACAGAAAATAAGTCATTGAAGCTTACAAAGAGGAGTTATTGATCCTCTAGTGATGTGGAAGTTTGTTTATTTACAAGTTACAAACAACTCAGTAGATGTGATAAAGACAATAGAATTAGTAATGTTATTATATATATGGGATATGTATATATGTGATAGAATATAATACATTGTACATATGTGTATATATTGTATATAATACAATATAACAGAAGAAACCCTCAGTGCTCAACATATCAATTAATTTTGCTGAAAATAATGTTATACTTCTCAAGCATATTTTCTATTCCTTAAAAAGAAATAAGCCCATAGAGATCACAGATTTCAAAAAAGCACCGTTTGGTGTATATCCTATGAAGAAGTTTAGGCCAGAACAACTCATCAATATCAATAAGAGAATAATTTTTAAATGTGATAATGTATTATCAATTTAAAAAGGTTATATTCAGTTTGACAGACTGTTCACAAAGTAAGGAGAGGTATAAATGAGTTTAGAGAAGTGATATTAGCAAAGCTTCAACACAACCTCCCTGTTGCCACTAGCATGCAGATTCTTTCTATAAAAGGAAGAACAAAAAAGGACAGCAAAGCATTCTAAAGAGATGCCATTCGAATGACTTTAGAGTTGTAGTGAGCTAAATTGGAAGAAAAAATGTGGGATTCAACCAAAGAGTTAATAGGTAAGTTAAATCATATTAAATGGAAACAAGGGTTGATCTATGAACGAATTAGGCAAATGGCCACTTGAAAATGGTGGACTCATATATGAAAAGCAATATGTCTGAAGGCTGTGAACATGAACCTTCATATCAAAAAGCATAAAAAAGTCTCATTAACTCCTCTACATAACAGCTCCCATTCATATACCCTCATCTTAATTCTCAGACTGATAAGCAATGTATCAATAACTTTAGTCTTCCTGAGACTGAAAAAATGTTCAACCAAGCTGGTGGGTTCACTGTCTTTTCAACTCTGGGAGGATTTACAGTTAAATTTAGAAACGATGAGATAAATAAAACTGATAATAAGAACATTTTAAATTTTAATAAGGGAGTAACTTGAATTTTTATTAATTTTAATGATTTTAAGCAGAAAGTCATAAAGAATTTGATTTAGTTTGTAAACAGAATTTAAATCATTACAAAAACTTGATTTGATGTATTTGTAAGCTTAATTATTTTTTTAGATCTGTGAGAGTTTTTCATTTTTAAAATATTTTTCTCAGAATTTTTAATTTGTCCTGCAGAATATTTGAAAATCTTAAATAGGTATCAAGTATATACTTTGTAGCATCTTTACTAAGTGTGGTAGGCAGACTAATGACCTCCAAAGATGTCTGCATCTTGGAAACTATAAATATGTTACATGGCAAAAGAGGCTTTGCAAATGTGATAAATTTAAGGATCCTGAGATGGAAAATTATCATATATTGTCTTGGTGTGCCCAGTGTGATCACAAGGGTTTTTATAGATAAAATAGGAGCAGAAGTCAAAGAAGGGTTGTGACTATGGAGGCAGAAGTCAGTGATATGGGACCATGAGCCAAAGAATGTAGGCAGCCTCCAGGATCAAGCAAAGTCAAAGAAACAGATTTTCCCCAAGAGCCTCTAGAAAGAAAGTAGCCCTATTTTCTATTATTACTATAACAATTACCACAAATTTAGTGATTTAAGGAAACAAATTTTTTATCTTAGAGTTCTAGAGGTCAGAAGTCCAAAATAGGTTTTGAAGTACTAAAATCAAGATGTTGACAGGGTTGTGTCCCTTCTGGAAGCTCGAAGGGAGAATCTGTTCCCTTGCTAGTGGTTTCTTACAGGGATAATCCCATGTCTTTGATTTCTCTAGTTTCTAAAGACTATCAGCATTCCCTGGCTCTTGGCCTTTCTCCATCTTCAAATCCAGAAACATAACATCTTCATATCTTTCCAACTCTAACATTACTGCGTCCTCTTATAAATACTATTGTGATTACACTGGGCCCATCCAGATAATTCAGAATAATCTGCCCATTTCAAGATTGTTAACTTAATGACCTATACAAAATTCTTTTGCCATATGAGGTAACATATTCACAAACTTTGAGTATTAAGACATGGACATCTTGGGAGACCATTATTCAGCTACCAAATTTCCCGTTATACACCCCAATGCAACCATTTATCTACTTTCTATTTCTATGGATTTGCTTTTTTTTTTTTTTTTTTGAACATTTCACGTAAGTCAATCAAACAATATGTGGTCTTCATATGTGGCTTCTTTCACCTAACATAATGTTTGGAGGGTCATTCATGCTGTAACATCTCTCTTTTTTGTTACTGAATAGCATTCTGTTGTATGGATCCACCACATTTTGTTTACCACTCACTGGTTGATAAATATTTGGGTTGTTTCCACATATTGGCTATTATAAACAAACTGCTATGATCATTTACATAGAAGCCTTTGTGTGGGCATGTTTTCATTTTGGTTGGATAAGTACCTAGAAGTAAAATTGCTTGCAGCACCTGGGTGGCTCAGTTGGTTAAGTACCTGACTTGTGATCAAGTCATGATCTCACATGTCGTGAGTTTGAGCCCAGCATCAGGCTGTGTGCTGACAGCTCAGAACCTGGAGCCTGCTTCAGATTCTGAGTCTTCCTCTCTCTGCCCCTCCCCCACTTGAGCTTTCTCTCTCAAAATAAATAAACTTTAAAAAAAAGATGTGGGGCACCTAGGTGGCTCAGTTGGTTAAGCGTCTGTCTTCGGCTCAGGTCACAATCTCAGGGCCCGTGAATTCAAACCCCATGTCACCTACTGTGTGGACAGCTTAGAGCCTAGAGCCTGCTTCAGATTCTGTGTCTCCCTCTCTCTCTGCCCACCCCCGATTGCAGTCTGCCTCTCTCTCTCGAAAATAAGTAAACATTAAAAAGTGTTAAAAAAAAAGATGTAAAATAAAAAAGTTGAGCTACTGGGTTACATGGTAAATTTATACTTAACTTTTTAAAGAAACGGACAAATTGTTTTCTAAAGAGACTTCACCATTTTACATTTCTACCAACAATGGATGAGGCTTCAAGTTTCTCTGTATTTCACCAATACGTGTTATTGTCTTCATGATTATCATCGTTATTATGGATGTGAAGTAATATCCCAATGCAGTTTTAATTTGCATTTCCCTAATGACTAATTGTGCTAAGCATCTTTCCATGTGTTTATCCATACATCTTTTCTGGTAAAATATCTATCTAAATCTTTTGATAATTTTTTAATTTGGGTCACTTCTCTTCTTACTGAATTACAAAAATCGTTTATGGTTTTGGATACAAGTCATTTGCTAAATACATGTTTTACAAAGATTTATTCCTTTCTGTGTCTTTTCATTTTGAAAACGGCATCTTTTTGAGCACAAAGTTTTAAATATATTGTCTTTTTTAATCACTTGTCCCTGGCATCACTCTTAAGAAATTTTGGCCTAACCCAATATTATGAAGATTTACTTTGATGTTTTCTTCTAAGAGTTTAGAGTTTTAGCTGGTGAAGTTAGATCTGACCCATTTTGAGGTAATTTTTGTGTAGTGTATGATGATGTAAGGGTCTAAATTTATATTTTTGCATATGAAAAATCAATTTTGTCAGCATTTTCTGGTGAAAAGACTATTTTTCCCCCAATGAATTGCTTTAGTACCTATATCAGAATTCAATTGGTGATATATATGAGGGTTCATTTCTGGATTCTCAACTCTCTTTCATTGATCTATTTGTCTATCTTTACCACATTGTCTTCATTACTGTGGCTTTGTAATAGTTTTTGAAATTGGGTAGTGTAAGTCTTCCAACTTTGTTCTGTTTCAGGAAATTTTTCTCTTTGTTAGAAATTTTAGACTTGGCTTGTAAATTTTAGCAGAAAGAGTCCGTTGGGATTTTTGCTAAGCTTTACTGTATTTTGCTAAACTTTACTGTCGATCATCTTGGGAAGATTTGTTATCTTCATAATGTTTAGTCTTCTGACCCATGAATATGGACTATCTCTTAATTTACTTAGATATTATTTAATGTCTTTCAGTGGTATTTTGTAGTTTCTTTCACAAAGTTTTATAGCTCAAATATGTTTTAGTCATAAAAGCAGTATAAAATGCTCCAGGAAACTTAATTAATTAAATTAGTAAATGAACTTACTTGTTTAAGGGAACAAGTAATTCTGTTCAGTTTTTCAAGTATTCTGTTCAGTTTTTTTTTAACTAAAGTATATTAACATGCAATGTTATATTATTTGCGTAATTTTTATATAGTTTCAGGTGTATAACGTATTGATTCAACAATTTCATACATTACTCAGTGCTTGCTACAATAAATGTAGTCACTATATAATGTTATTACAATATTGTTGACTGTATTCCATATGCTGTACTTTCCATCTCTCTAGCTTATTTATTTAATAACTGGAAGTTTGTACCACTTAATCTCATTTTTATATTTCACCCATCTTCCTTACCCACCTTCCCTCTGGCAGACACCAGTTTATTCCCTGGATTTAAGAGTCTGATTTGGGGCACCTGGGTGGTTCAATCAGTTAAGTGTCTGACTCTTGATTTCAGCCCTGGCCATGATCTCACAGTTCGTGAGTTCAAGCCCCACATCAGGCTCTGCACTGAAAGTGCAGATTCTCTCTCTCTCTCTCTCTCTCTCTCTCTCTCTCTCTCTCTCTCTCTTCCCGCCTCACTGGCTGTGTGCTGTCTCTCAAAATAAATAAATAAACTTCAAAATATCTGTTTTTTTGGAGTGTATTCTAATTTTAGTCATGCACTAATTCAAGAAAAACCGGAAGGAAATATTCTCATTTTGCTAGATCTATAAATATCATAATGAGATTTGTAAGTAGAACTTCAAGGCATATGGAAAATTATGTTATTTTATTTCTAACTTTAATAAATTAAATATTGATCTAAATCCTGATAACTTTAAATAGTCCTTTCTGTGAACAAAAGCTCTGCTAACTTGTTTTTTGTTTTTTTTTTAAGAAATCATATTGATCCTATTAACCAAAACTACTTCTGAGACTTCCTTTTTGAGAGTTTAACATCTTTTTGTAATACCATCTGTTAGTATAAAAAATGAATTTAGGCAAGGCGCCTGATCTCAACTCAGGGACTCAGGTCATGATCTCACGGTTCATGAGTTCAAGCCCCACGTCAGACTCTGCACTGAGAGCATGGAGCCTTCTTGGGATTTTCCTGTCTCCCTGTCTCTCTGCACCTCCCCCCCTCATACTCTTTCTGTGTCTCAAAATAAATTGTAAAAAAAGCCCTCAGATTTTCTGATACTTAAATATTTTTAAAAGGGAAAAACATTAACCATGGAGAGGTTCAGTGACATGCCTAATGTGTTTAGAAAACGAGTGGCAACCTTCTCTGGGAAAAAATATCCCTTTCATATCAGAGATGTTTTTGGCAAAACTAGTTTCATAAATTTAACGTCTGTGGGAAATGATATTCTATCTTTGGTGTGCTTAGGATCAGACAGATGATGATCAGATATTAAGAAATGGTAATAATAATGTGCTCAAAGGGAAGCAATTATGTAAAATACAATGTGGGATTATAGAAGATTCTAAGCTATTATCTTACCCTTAGAAGTATGAATTTAGTTTGAATTTTAAAAAGAGTAGTGTGTATTAAGGGAATATGCAGATATAAAAATCTTTAATACCAGATGAAATTATTTCCCCTATAAGGGGGAAATGTAATGTACACCAGATGCTTGCACTATTTAAGACACCTGATCAAATTTATATTCCTTGTGATTAAAAGAGTGTTTTGATTGCACTGATTCTCACTGCTGCCACAATCCCTCCAGGAATCCTGGAGGTGAATTTGAGTGATGATTTTTTTCCATTTCATCATTTTCCTGCTAGGCTTCCCCTACTACAACATCCACAAGCACTCTCAAAGCCCCAAATTAAAATGAATCATTTAAATTAATTATTCAGCTTCTTCATCTATTCAGTGTTTCTTTTTGGCTAATTTGTGCATCTATAGGTGAGTGATAACAAATTATAAGCTTCAGGGGAAAGCTTCACATTTGTCATAATTTGCTTAGGACAAAAACTCAGACATGAATACTGAATAGTTAGAATTAAAGGGATAGAACACCTCACAATTTACCTTCAATAAATTTAATAAACTATAATGAGATTAATAGCTTTAATAAACTAACACACACACACACACACACACACTTAATGGATCATCGTTTTAGAAAGATATCATTTGGCAAAATTTGACCAAACACTTTGCCAACTATATCCTTGACTTTTCCAGATTCTAGTTTGGAAGTATAATTATGAATGTAATTTCAAAGCAAACATTGATTATTTTAACATAATCCATGGGAACAAAAGGCACAGCATAAGGAATATAGTCAGATATTATAATAGTGTGGCATGGTGACAGGTGTCAGCTATAATTGTAGTGAGCCTAGCATAATGTATAGAGAAACTGAATCACTATATTGTACACCTGAAACTAATGTAGTATTGTGTGCCAATTATACTCAAATAAAAATTAATCATTTGGGGGCACCTGGGTGGCTCGGTTGGTTAAGCGACCAACTCCTGATTTCAGCTCAGATCATGATCTCACAGTTCATGAGTTTAAGCCCAGCATCAGCCTCTGCACTGAGAGTGCAGAACCTGCTTGAGATTCTCTCTCTCTCCCTGCCCCCCCCATGCTCACTTTCACTCTCTCTCAAAAAAAAAAAATAAACATATTTAAAAATGAAAGAAAAAATAACCATTGTAACAATAGTACATTTGTTTTCCTGACTTGGAAAGCAAGGAGGCAGTGGTATGGGGCAGGGCAGTATCAGAGATAGAAATGGACTCTCTACTCTCATAAAACAATCATGCCAGAATACAATTATTCTTTTACCTTCTTTTTCTTTCCTACTACCAATACTAGTGCATTAGTCATCTTTGAATTCCTGCCACACAGCAGAAAATAGGCATGTAGTAACCTCTCAATACCTGTAGAATGACCATAAAATGAAATTCTAGTACTTTATCATGAGAAAACTATGCAGCTTTAGGTAAATCAATTCATTTTTACCTGTAAATTACCAGGAAATTTGAGAAGATTGTTCCCTAAGTTCCCTGTAAGCTGAAGAATTCTCTAAAGGCACATTTATATGTCCTCGAATTGTGCCCTACAACAGTTATCTTCATGATGTTATTATTATTTGTATTTTACAGGAATTTTAACTTTTTTATCATATTATGCCATGGACACAGATTAAATCGGCAGTCTAGCTCTGAAACTAATTTGTTTTGTAATATCATGCAAGACCATTATATGTCTGTGTCAGGAGCGATTGTCTGTACGATACTGTTGGTGATAGCTGCCATTTTCTTTAAGGTAACATTTTGTTGAAAAGCTCTTTGAAGACCAGCAAAGAACACTATTATGGGCAACTGAAAATTAATAGTATAGAAGACTTTCCCAGGGATTTCTTTAAAATATCCATGGATGAATAATCAAAATGGTTTTGAAATAAAAAGAGGACATAAAAGAAACATAAAAACATGCTTTATTCCTTGTTTTGATATGGGTCATTTTAATGAAATTCTTGTTACTAATATACTGTTGAGCTATCCAGGGAAACCCATAATTATCATAAAGTATACTTAATTCATAATAGAAACTCCATAACTGAACAGCAAGGTTAAAAATTTCCTGAGTTAAGTCAGATACTGCTAGTAAAAACATCCCCCAGATTTAGAGAGAAATTTGGCCTACCCAGGCTGCTTCTAATCTGTACCTTCTCCTTAATTATCCTGCCTAGAAAAAACGTGTTTCTTACATGCACTTACCTGCATGCTATTCACAAAGACCATCACATTATCCCAACTCAGCAGTAATAAATAAATAAATCAGTAACTGTGTAGAGCCCTGAAACACATTCACTGATTTGCAGACCAGCCCTGGTTGTTGAAGAAGTTAGTTATATTTTTAAGACTTACTAGAGCTAATGATCAGTTATTGAGCAAAAACTAGAGATTGCTTTCCTTAGTATTATATACCATACTCTTTTTTAAAGATACTAATAAGTTAAACAAAAACATAGAAGTAAATAAATACTATGGAGCATGTCAGTTAAGCGAGTAGGCTCTGAAATCAGACTAAATTTAAATCTGTTTGGCCAGCCTCCCATCCTAATGACCTCGAGCAAGCTACTTAATATCACTTTTCCTATTTCTCCATCTGTAAAATGGAGGTGATAAGAGTATACTACCTTGTACAGTTGTTGTAAGGATTAGATAAGCTTCTATATATAAAATATCCTTAGGACAGTGCTTGGCTCAGAGCAAGTATTCTACATAAATAAAAGTTGATATTGTTGGCATTATTATTATTGATTTAAGTCCTTAAAAAGACGCTGCTATGGACTGAAAGTTTGTGTCTACCCCCACCACCAAAAATTTATATGTTGAAGCCCTAAACCCCAGCGTGATGGTATTTGGAGAGGGCCTTTGGGAAGTAATTAGACTTAGATGAGATCTTGAGGACGGAGTCCCCATGATTGGATTAGTGTCTTTGTAAGAAGACGAAGAGTCCAGGGCCTTCATTCTCTAGGCCATGTGAAGATATAGCAAAAAGGTAGATGTTTGTAAGCCAGGAAGAGTGTCCTCACTCTACATAAAATCTGCTAGCAGCCTGGTCTTGGACTTCCTATCCTCCAGAACTGTGACAAATAAATGTTTGTTGTTTAAGCCCCCCCCCCCCCCCCCAATGTATGGATATTTCCAAACTAACAGAAACATTGGAAATGAGGAACAGGAAATAATACGAAATTTCAAAATTAATGAAGTAATTAAATTAATTTGTATGTGATTTAAAAGGTTAGCATAATTTGAGCCTGGTGAAAATTGCCAATATCTTAAGAATAGTTATTTCTGCTTCTGAGACATGTGTGTAAAACAGATTCGGGGTCCTCTGCAGTAATATATCTTTTAACAAAGTAGATCAATTCTTTTTTTTGAATGATTATTTATTTTTGAGAGAGAGGGGAGGGGAGGGGAGGAGCAGAGACAGAGGGAGACACAGAATCCGAAGCAGGCTCAAGGCTCTGAGCTGTCAGCACAGAGCTCAAAGCAGGGCTCGAACTCACTGACTGTGAGATCATGACCTGAGCTGAATTCAGATGCTTAACCGACTGAGCCACCCAGGTGCCCCAAAGTAGATCAATTCTAATGACATTCTAATGTCTGACCTTTTGCTTCCAAGAGTAGAAATAACATCCTACCAGAGACTAGGTTAGCAAAAATTAAAGTGAAAGTTGTAGTTTTCAGAAGAAAGCATTTTTTTCCTTTCTTTATGCAATTTTTAAAACTTTGACACATGCTTAGTGCCAGTTTTTAGGATATGTTGTGTCTAATTTTTTCTAGAGAAACATAAATTTATGAGGGAAAAATATTCACATATCTGAGATGATTTTTAAGTCCTCTATTTTTAATTAAGAAAACATCAGCTCTACTATAAATAATTGCTATACCTGGAATCCAGCAGCACATTTTCAGATTCCACAACCGAAAACCCACTATCGCTCTGGGGCACCTGGGTGGCTTAGTCAGTTAGGCATCTGACTTGATTTTGGCTCTAGTCATGATCTCACGGTTAGTGAGTTTGAGCCTCCCATTGTGCTCTATGCTGACAGTGAGGAGCCTGCTTTGGATCCTCTCTCTCCCCCTGTCTCTCCCCTGCTTGCTCTCTCTCTCAAAATAAATAAATAAACTTCAAACAAGCAAATAAATACATAAATAAATAAAACCAAACTATCTCTCTAAGATCAGCCAGGGTGGATAGGCCAAACCTAGTTTTATAGACTGCTTTATAACTCCTTGAATGACTTGGAAGTAGAACTCAGGGAAGCTAATTCGGCATCCTATGCTTGTCAAGCTGTTTTCTAGACAGTGTAGCCTTTTTCCATCAGTGAGAAGTAGCAGGTGGTGATTACCAATAAGCCATTGCACCAAAGGCTATGATGGGACACATTACGATAATTTCCAAGTTTTAAAGCAACTCATTGAACTCATTTGCTACAAAAGGAAAAATAAGAAGTATTAAAGAGGAGGATTGAAGTGTGAAAAATTTATCACGTTTAATATTCCTACCACCCTGTGTTCTCGTATATCTCTGAGGATACTTTACTCAAATTAGGTGATTTTAATAAAGCAAATGACATCTTGTCAGTAAAAGTAATATTTTTATGAATATTTATATAGTTTCCAGTGGAACCCTTTGTTCATTTTAGGAGATTTAATGGCCCTTATGACTAATTAGTTCCTTTCTTGGAAACTTCCTTCTATGAGAAAACATCAGTTTCCTCTAGTAGGCTGAAATAAAGTTATTTTTTAATTTCTTCACGGGGACTTGACAAAATTAGACATCTTAAAAAATAATTAACCTCAAATTTTAGTATATATTTAACCTTTTAAAACTTCTTTCAGATTTTGCCACATTTTAAATGTTTGCTTCTAATAACATTTCTTTAAACCAATGCTATTAAGTCTGCTGGGAATTCCAGAGACTGAACAATGGTAAAAGAATTATAAAGAGACAACAAAAAGTCAAATGAAATTGAGATTATCCATGATTGAGTCATCTACCTTTTTGGATAATCTGAGTCAGTTTCAGACTTTTTCACCACTATGTTCAAGTTGTTCTTTGATTACCATAACATAGTACCTGATTACCATCAATATGAGGCATGGTGGGCACATATGTAGGTATACCAAATGCCCATTACTCTGTGTCCAAGAGTAAATTCCCACACCAATCATAAGTCATTTTGGGGATATCTGTAATTTGTTATGTTTACTCCCAAGTGAGTGAGAATTATACATATTTAATATATGGTAAGTGTTCTCTTTTTTTTCAATTTAGATTTATACTTTAATGGGGGTGGTTATAAGGATGATTCAGATTTATTATATGTTTTTTAGTCACTCTGTGAAAAAGGGAGATGGCTGAGTTGATGTCTCAAACTTCTTTTCATTACCACTGTTGTGTTGTTAATAACCATTGGCATAAATGTTGGTTCCTAATGTAGAAATAGAGAAATAGTGATCAAGCCACATTCTAGCAATTGGTTTAACAAAGACACTGAGGGTGTATGGTCTAAAGACATATGGTAGAAACTCAGGCTTTCCTCCTCTCTCCTGAGTCACTTCATCTGGGCTCTCTTTGCTTATTGGCTTCTTTGCTTACTGGTGTGCCCCAATGATCCAACCCAAAATTTATCTAGCTAGACTCAGTCTGCAGGTGATCTTCTCCAGGGCCATGGTTCCAAAGATTATCTATAGTGCACAAATGACATGCATTTTCACATACATGTCCAGTACGAACTATCCCCTGATCATCAGCCTCAGATACCCAACTCATTCTGTGGTATCTCCACTTGGTTGTTAAATAGGCATCTTAAAGTTAACATACACAAAATGCTTCCCCCCAAATTCTTCCTCTCTCAGTATTTCCCATCTCAGAAAATTGGTACTACCCAATTATTCAGAATCAAAACCCTAGAGTCATCCTTCTGTCTTCTCTATCTCATCCTTTCCTCTCCTTATCTTCTCAGTGCTACTGCCACAGCCGCTGCCAACACCATCTTTTGCCTGAACCACTGCAAAATTCAAATGATCACTCTCCCTACTTTCTCTTTTGTAGTCCTTACACTACAATCCACACTATACGGATTACTAGTAACCCTTTAAAATTTTTAATTTGGTCACGTTAGTCTCTTGCTCTCAAACCCTTTTGGTTTTCCATAACACTTAGAAAAAAATCCAGTGTCCCCCCCCATGGTGGTCAAAGTCCCATATGATCTGATTCTCTGTCATGTTCCTCTCATTCACTTCCCTAGACACCCTCGCCCATTTAAAAACTATCAACCAGGGGCTCCTGGGTTGCTCAGTCAGTTGGGCATCTGACTTTAGCTCAGGTCGTGATCTCACGGTTTGTGAGTTCAAGCCCCGTGTCAGGCTCTGTGCTGACAGCTCGGAGCCTGAAGCCTGCTTCTGGTTCTGCCTCCCTTTGTCTATGTCCCTCCCCTGCTCGTACTCTGTCTCTCTCTATATTTAAGTAAATAAGCATTTTAAATAAACAAACAAATAAATAAATAATAAAAACCATCGACCATATTCCCAACTCACTGTTAGAACTCATTTTCATTGCCTAGAATAGTTTTCAGCTATAAATTTTTCATGTTTATGTATTCATGCAACATGTTTCCTTATTCTTCTCATGCCTATATTCAACAATCAGTTTCTAAGAGAGCTTTCATTGAAAGCCCTATCTAAAATAGCTCCTTCCCCCTCCCTCCCAACTCTGTGCATCCCTGCTTTTTCTTTATGATCTGTCTTCTTTGTCATATCCAAAGGGAGAAGTTGACAAAGAAGACAGATCATGTACATAGCATATAGAAAGGAAGGAGAGGCACCTGGGTGACTCAGTTGGTTAAGCGTCTGACTTCGGCTCAAATCATGATCTCATGGTTGGTGAGTTCAAGCCCTGCATCAGACTCCATGCTTACAGTGTGGAGCCTGATTGAGATTCTCTCTCTCTGCCCCTCCCCAACTCATGTGTTCTCTCTCTCTCTCAAAATAAATAAGTAAACTAAAAAAAAAAAAAAAAAAGATGCTACTTTCCTTCCCAGCTTTACTAATTAGCAGGAAGATGATGAGGAGGAGGTGGAGGAGGAGGAAAGGAGGAACATGTACAGAAATTGGTAAGCTAAAGCAGGTACTTTTCAGAAGCAGAGGCTTGGCCAGTGGTTTCAAGTTTCACAGTTGTCCTGGCAGGAGTATTTGATGACAGGAAATACTACTTCAACACACCTCTATTCATTTGTTTTGGTACTATCTTCCCCAAGCAGTGGTTGTATTACGGTTTCTCATGAAAACTGCTTGTGCTGAGAGACAGTTAATCTCATGAAGTTTGATGATGAATGAGGGTAAGTTAATAAGTCCTATTCCACCAACCGAAATCATAGTGCATTTTTAGAATCTATCGCATGAAGGACCCAGCTGAGTAAAATCTTTAAAAGGCCTTGATGAACCTAACACATGTAAATGATCACAGCATTTCCCATGAAGAATGTCATACATTCCATTGTTAAGACGTGAAACAGAAATAGGAGAAAGTACAAATGCATAAATAAAAGATTTGCTTAGTATTAATGGTCCAACCTATTCACATCCATGGGTCTCTTCTTGTCAATAAGCTGTAACTTAAAATGCTGGACTATGACTAGAGTTCTGAGGAGCCAAGCTAGGGCTGGAAAGGCTGAGAATGGAGATATGGAAGGTGGAAGTTAGGGTAGTCTTGACACAGGCTTCCAGGAGTAAAATTTAAATTGCATCCTTGGCCTGAATCTGAAGTGGCTGTGGAAGGTACAGGGAAACAAGAAAGAAGTAAACATCTAAACAGAAGCATTAAGAGAGGAGGTCTGACACAGAACATGAAAATGTTTCTTCAGTCATAAGAGAGAATCTGCAAATCCCTCTTATGGAGCGCTGCACACTTTTCGCATGACTCGTAAGACAACTTGAGGGCACTGATAGCTTCTTATACCTCTTAATAAAGATGAAATTTTTTAGACTTATAAAAATGTTTATTTATTTATTTTTAAGAGAGAGAGAGAGAGCATAAACTGGAGAGGGGCAGAGAGAGAGGGAGACACAGAATCTGAAGCAGGCTCCAGGCTCTGAGCTGTCAGCACAGAGCCTGATGTGGGGTTTGAACTCACAAACCATGAGATCATGACCTGAGCTGAAGCTGGACGCTTAACCGACTGAGCCACCCAGGAGCCCCAAACCCACAGACTTTTGAAACCAATTTTGAATTAAGAATCATGGCATAAATCTGATCATCTTAGAAATATTTTAAGGGAGTATATACTCTACTTTTCACACAATGTTTATATAATATAATATAATAGTTGTTGTCAGCTTTAAAAATTATTTGTCTCCCCAGTTTAATAAGAAAAATCTACAAAAACCCTGTAGCTAACATCATACTTAGGGGTAGGAAACTTGAAGCTTTTCCACTAAGATTAGGGAAAAAAGCTTGGATGTTCTCCCCTCACACTCGTTTTCAACATCATACTGAAAATTCTAGCTAATGCAGTAAAACAAGAGAAGGAAATTAGCAGTATACAGATAAGGAAGGGAGAAATAAAACTGACTTTGTTTGCAGAAGACATCATTGTCTGCGTAGAAAACTTTAAAAAGTCAACAACAAAACCCCCCTTAAACTAATAAGCAATTATAGCAAAGTTGCAAGATATCATCATGCAAGTCAATAGCTTTCCTATATACCGGCATTGAACAAGTGGGATTTGAAATTAAAAACATATCATTTATGGTAGCACCCCAAATAAGAAATATTTAGGGATAAATCTAACAAAACATGTATAAGATTTATATGAGAATAACAAAATTCTGGTGAAAAAAATTAAGAAGATCTAAATAAATGGAAAGATATTCCATGTTTATGGATGGGAACACTCATATTGTCAAGGTGTCATTTCTTCCCAACTAGATCTATAGATTTAACACAATCTAAGTCAAAATCCCAGAAGGGTGTTGTGAATATCAACAAACTGATTCTAATGTTTATATGTACAAGCAAAAGGACACAATAGCCAACACGATATTGAAGGAAAAGAACAAAGTCAGAGGAATGTCACTACCCAACATCAAGAATTGCCATGAAGCAACAGTTATCAAGACATTGTGATATTGGTGAAAGAATAGATAGGTCAATTGGACAGAATAGAGAACCCTGAAATAGATCCACATAAATATAGTCACTGATCTTTGAGAAAGGAACAAAGGCAATACAAATGAGGAAAGATAGCCTTTTTAAACAATGCAAAGACACACAGGGAGCTTAAATGCATATTACTGGAAAAACTAGACATCCACATGCAAAAAGGACATAGAGATACAGATCTTATGCCCTTTCCAAATATTAATTCAAAACAGATCATAGAACTAAATGTAAAATGTTAGACTAAGAAATTCATACACTATAACAGAGAAGAAAAGCTAGATGACCTTGAACAAGGTGATGACTTTTTAGATAGAACACCAAGACTTTTTAGATAGAACACAATCTATGAAAGAAATAATTGATATACCAGACTCATTAAATTAAAACTTGTGGGGGCGCTTGGGTGGCTCAGTCGGTTAAGCATCCTACTTCAGCTCAGGTCATGATCTCGCAGTCCATGAGTTCGAGCCCCACATCAGGCTCTGTGCTGACAGCTCAGAGTCTGGAGCCTGTTTCGGATTCTGTGTCTCCCTCTCTCTCTGACCCTCCCCCATCCATGCTATGTCTCTCTTTGTCTCAAAAATAAATAAACGTTTAAAAAATAAATTAATTAACTAAATAAATTAAAACTTGTGTTCTATGAAAGACAATGACAAGAGAATGAGAAGACAAGCCAAAGACTAGAAGAAAATATTTGTGAAAGACGGAGCTAATAAAGTATTCATCTAAAATATACAAAGAATTCTTAAAAATAAAACAAACAAGCCAATTAGAAAATGAGCAAAATAGGGGCACCTGGGTGGCTCAGTTGGTTAAGCGTCCAACTTCGGCTAAGGTCATGATCTCGTGGTCTGTGAGTTCGAGCCGTGCATCGGGCTCTGTGCTGACAGATCAGAGCCTAGAGCCTGCTTCGGATTCTGTGTCTCCCTCTCTCTGTCCCCCCCCCCCCCCCCCGCTCGTACTCTGTTTCTCTTCTCTCTCTCTCAAAAATAAACATTAAAAAAATGTTTTTAAATGAGTAAAATATTTAAAACAGACACCTCATCAAAGAAGATACACAGATGGAAAATAAGCATGTGAAAGGATGCTCCATATCACATGTCATCAGGGAAAGGCAAATTAAAAACAACAATGAGATACAATTACACACCTGTTAAAATGGCCAATACTGGAACACTGGCAACACCAAATGCTTACAAGGATATGGAGCAACAGGAACTCTTTCATTGTTGATTGGAACACAAAATGGTATACCCACTTTAGAAAACAGCTTGTCAGTTTCCTACAATACTCAGCATACTCATACCATACAATCCAGCGTTCATTCTTCTTGGTATTTACCCAAAGAATTGAAAATGTATGTCTATGCAAAACCTTGAATACAGATGTTCATAGGAGCTTTATTCATAATTGCCAAAACTTGGAAGCAACCATGATGCCCTTCAGTAGGTGAATGAGTAAACAAACTGTGGTACATCTAGACAATTAATAATATCAAATACTAAAAAGAAACGAGCTATCAAACAATTGAAAGACAAAAAGGGAGCTTAAATGCGTATTACCAAGTGAAAGAAGTCAATCTGACAAGGCTAAACAGTGTATGATTCCAACTATATGACATTTTGGAAAAGGCGAAACTGCAGAGACAGTGTAAAAAAATTGTGATTTTAGGGGGCTAGTGGGGAGGTCCTAGTAGAGCATAGAGGATTTTTAGGGAAGTAAAACTACTCTCCAGATGCTATAATGGGGCGGGGTGTGGGGGGGGTGGTGTATATGTTGTTATACATTTGTCCAAGCCTATAGAATGTACAACACCAAGAGTGAACGTAATATGAACTGTGGACTTAGGGTGATAACGCTATGTCAGTATATGGTAGTTTCACAGAGGTACCACTATGCTGTAGAATGTTAATAGTGAGAGAGACTGGGGGGTGGGGAGCAGGGCAAACAGGAGGTATGGAATGCTCTTTCTGTTCAATTTTGCTAAGAACCTAAAACGCTCTAAAAAACAAAGTACATTTAAAAGGGGAACAAAGAAATGCTTTTCCCAATATTTATAAATTGCCATTTAATACACATCCTCACTCCTAGTTAATTCCTTATTAGTCAGATGAAACCCTCTTTTCTTAATAAGTGCATCCCATTTATGTTCTTTCTTCCATAGCAATATATAGATTCCTTCTTAGGTCCTTGAAGGTATTATTTAGTTTGGCATACCCCAATGTTATTTTTTGGCTTCAGCCAAAAATTAAATTAAACGATAAATTAAGTCTTAGGTCTCAATTCTTTATCTCTCCTTATATTTATGTCTTTTTGACATAACTTTGAAATTCAACACACAAAAGGTAAATATACTTCCTACCTCTTGAGTTCGGACATGGCCATGTAGTTTACTCTGGGCAGTGAGTTAGCCGACTTGATGCAGGTTGTGTGCTCTGGTGGCCGGGCATGCTACTGCCATGCATCGGTCTTCACCATGAGAGGAGGCTGAGAGACACAACCAGAAAAGCCACCTTCTGACAGGCAATGTGAAACTAAGTTACTTCAGCTGACCTGCAAACTTGTGAGCTAGCAACTACTTTCATTGTTGCTTGCCGCAGAAATTTTGAATTTGTGGGATGCCTGAGTGGCTCAGCTGGTTAGGCCTCTTGATTTCTGCTCAGGTCATGATCTCACAGTTCGTGAATTTGAGCCTTGCATCGGGCTCTGCTCTGACAGCTTGGGATTCTCTCTCTCTCTCTCTCTCTCTCTCTCTCTCTTTCTCTCTGCCTCGCCCCCTACTTGTGTGCTCTCTCTCTCTCTTCAAATAAATAAATATTAAGAAAAGAAAATGAAAACTCTTTAAAAAAGAAGCTTTAAATTGTTGTGAAGCAATATTACACTGACCAAAAACTGACTCCTCTCCACTCTCAAGTCCTTTGCAATCCCATCTCCATCTGTTTTTATAATACATAGAATATTCAGCTCATTCATTCATTCATTCATATATCTAAAATTCTTATTGAGTTTCTACTCTGCCAGGTACTGTATGATTCAGATATTGGTTAAAAATGCATCTAAGCATATACATCAACTATATATAGAGAGGTGCACATAAGTATGAATATGTGTGATGTGTGTATATACAAATTTATGGCACATACATACCATACACACATATATGTGTCCACACACATATAAACACATCTACTTGTATAAGTTCATATTGTTAATATTACCACAAACAGTGGTTTAAAACAACACAAATTCATCATCCTACATTTCTGGAGGTCGAAAGTACAAGATGAGTCTCCCTGGGATGTCTTTCTTTCTAGGAGAGAATCTATTTTCTTGCTCTTTCCAGCTTCTGGTGGCTTCTTGCTTTCCTCAACTCCTAGTCCTTGTCCACCATCTTCAAAGTCAGTGATGTAGAGCTGAAAACTTCTCTCACTGCAATCTCTCTGGTTCTCTCTATCCGGACTCCATTCTTTCTCTTACAAGTAGAATCACCTGTGATTACCTTGACCCACTCAGATAATTGAAGATAAACTTTCCATATCAAGATCAGCTGATTAGCAACCTTAATCCGTCTAAAACCTTAATTCTCCTTTTCCATATAACCTGACACCTCCACAGATTCTAAAGAGTAGGGTGTTGACATCTTTGGTTGGGGTGAGGGAGGATGACTTTATTTTGATTACCACATAACTCCACCATGAATCCACATGTGTTGTCATATTTCTTCTCTATATCTTCTTGGAATTCTCTGAGAGTCAGAATAAAAGTTTTAAAACATTTTTAAAAAAGGACATAAAGCCCCATATTAAATCCTAAGGATCAGATGTATTTTGGAATTCAGAATTGTTACAATTTAAAGGTAATTACAAAGATTACAAAGATTCGGTGGTATCTGAAGCATTATTCTATGTTGAAGCACATTAATCTTCAGGAAATGTATGAGTATTCACTCCAAGTGGGATAAATTAAGAGTATAAATAACCTCATGTCAGCTGAGGTCAAGTTTCATTACTAAATAAGTTCAGCTCAGGTCAGAATTTTGTTGCCATAGGACCTATGGAAAAAATTGATTTTTGTGCTTTTGGTATTAGAAAAATGCAGGCAGCTTGTGTATGCATAAAATGTAATAGGAAATGCAAAAATATTAATAGTTGATTTCAGCTTATTTAATATTTTCTGTGCATTCCCAAATTTCTACAGAGATTAGTTATCCTGTCTTTAATATATTTTTATTTCTATAGAATCTACAAAAACTTTTACTCCATAGAAAAATTTATAACTAAATAAATTTTTATAATATGAACACTTTGTGTAACCAGCATTCCAGATCAAGGAACAAAACATTCCTGGAAGTCCAGAAGCTCCCTTGTGCCCTCTTTTGGTCATTCCCCTAACACTACCACCTGAGGGTAACTACTCTGTTTTCATCATAGATATGTTTTCCCTGTTTTTGATCTTTAAAAAAATGGAATCATGGGGCGCCTGGGTGGCGCAGTCGGTTAAGCGTCCGACTTCAGCCAGGTCACGATCTCGCGGTCCGTGGGTTCGAGCCCCGCGTCGGGCTCTGGGCTGATGGCTCGGAGCCTGGAGCCTGTTTCCGATTCTGTGTCTCCCTCTCTCTCTGCCCCTCCCCCGTTCATGCTCTGTCTCTCTCTGTCCCAAAAATAAAAATGAAAACGTTGAAAAAAAATTTAAAAAAAATGGAATCATAAAGTATATATTCTTTTGTATATGGTTTATTTGCTTTAATATTATTAAATATTATTTTGTGTAAAATTTAGTTGCAAGATTTTTTTTGTGTGTCTTTGCCTCGTATAATACTCCATTTTGTGACTGAATACAGTTTACTTGTTCATTTGAATGTTGATGTGTTTGAGGTGTTTCCATTTGGGGGTTATCAGAATTAGTGCTGCTATGAAAATTCTTGGTAAATATACATGCACATTTCCATTGGGTATATAACTAGGAGTGGAATTACTGGGCCCTAGGGTTGGTTGCAAATGTTCAGCTGTAGTGGATACTGCCAAGCAGCTCTCCAAAAATTTTCATATTCATGTGTTATTTGGATAATAAGGGGGGGAAAGTAAAATTTTGAAATAAGAGAAAAAGTTCTGATTTCTCAGAAAAAGCACTTGGATTGTACCATCAGGGATGTATGCGTCTTGTCTGGCTTTGTCACCAACTCTGTGACTTTGGGCAGGTCGTCTACCCTCTGAGGGTACCCCTGACTTCGGATCCTCTGTCTCCCTCTCTTTCTGTCCCTCCCCTGCTCATGCTCCCTCTCTCTCAAGAATAAATAAACATTAAAAAAAATTAAAGTAGATCTGCCTCCACATCCACCAAAACAGAGAAACTCTTAAATGGGTGGAGGGAACAGTGGCAGTTGCTGAAAGTAGCATTCACAAAGTGGGAACTAAAAAGGATTTGTAGTATTTGGACACTTGACATTCATTAATTTTGGAAAAAGCAGAATCAGTCTGAAATCATATTATCTGAAACTGTGAGTTCCCAAAATGCTTAAAAATACATATGTGCAGCCCCTACCTCAATATCAGTAAATTTGAATTTTTAACAGTCCTCTTATTAGGCACCAAGAAAGTACCTATTTGTGCACTCAAATTTGGAAAGTACCAGTATATTCTAGAACATTAAGAAGGATGAAAGGGAATGATAATAAAATAGCTTCAAGGGAATATACAGTCAAGACTTTTCATTTTATTTTACTTACTCATCCATTCAGTCTTTCATTTATTTATCCATAAATATGTAATCAGCACCCAGTTATGTGGTTGGCACAGTACTTGGTGCCAGGGACATAATCTCATAAATAAATACATACATACATACATACATACATAAAAGAATCCAGCTCTAGAAGCTTGGCGTTTAATATGGGGCAGATGGACACATAACAGTACATCCGGGAAAGGTTTCTGGAGTGTTGTAAAAGAACTTTGCACAGGATATATGAGGCATCTGAACATAAGAGGGCCCTTTTATCGGGAAAGGAAAGGAAACAAGAGGCGTTCTTGGAGAGAAATGGCTGTGGAGCTGGAAAGGTAGAAAGGATTAAAGTAGAGAGGTAGTGTTCTAATCAAAATTAATCAGTGGGTATAGGGGGTGCATGGTGGCTCAATCGGTTTGGCATCAGACTCTGATTTCGGCTCATGTCATGGTCTCACTTCCTGGGATAGAGCCCCATGTCAGACTCTGTGCTCAATTGCAGAGCCTGCTTGGGATTTTCTCTTCCTCTCTCTCTGCCCATCCCCCAGTCATTCTCTCTCTGTCTATCTCTGTCTCTCTGTCTCTCTCTCTCTCTTTCTCTCAATAAATGAATAACTAAAAAAAAAAAAAAAAAAAGCTAATCAGTGGGATAAAATTTCAGTTAAGCAAGATGAATAAGTTCTAGGAACCTGTTGTACAATATTGTGTCCATAGTCAATAATATTGTGTTGTACACTTAAGATTTATGAGGGTAGATCTCATGTTTAGTGTTCTTAACACAATATTTAAAACAACAACTTTTGGTTAAGAAGTACAGAAACCCACTCCAATTACCTCAAGTTGAAAAGGAATTCAGGGGCACCTGGGTGGCTTAGTCAGATAAGTGTCTGACTTCAGCTCAGGCCATGATCTCACAGTTTGTGAGTTCGAGCCCCACGTCAGGCTCTGAGCTAACAGCTCAGCGCCTAGAGCCTGCTTCAGATTCTGTGTCTCCCTCTTTCTCTGTCCTTCTGTCACTCATGCTCTGTCTCACTCTCCAAAATAAATAAACATTAAAAAATTTAAAAAAAATAAAAGAGAATTAATTCAGTAAAAAAGATATGGAAGGAAACCAGTTTGTCTCACTCTGCAGAAATCAACAGTGTGGCCTCTTGAAAATGGCACATTTATGTTTTTGTTGTCTCTGACTCTTTCTCGAAGACAGCAAGTTTCTCAGTTCTGCTTCTTTCCATTCTTTACACTTGTCTTCTTCAAGAATTAGTTTATCCCCCACCATTATTTCAGTTTGCATGTGGCTGTGGCTCGCTGGCATCAATTACACCCAGTTTTGTATGATCTTTCCACTCCCTATGACCATCACTGGTTTTGTCCCTCCCAGTATCTGTTTCTGTACAAATCCCAAATCCAAATTCCTGGGGAAGAGATCCTGGGAAAGAGAATCCGATTGGCCCTGGATCTATCAGTTACCCTTCCTGATACAGTCAGCTATGCTTGGATGGAGCGGGATCTTTAGACATACAGGATTTTTCTTTTCCAGGAGTTACATATTCTCATGAGAAGAGCTTGTTGAAAAGGCAGGCAATGCTAGACGAGTTGGGATTTATCATATGAGCAAAGTAGGAAAGAAAAAATAAATGACAGAGAGAGGACATAGAAGGGCATGTTCAAGAAAATGTCAGCACTTCACTAGATTATTTTATAACAAAGAATGCTTGAATATTTAGGGTAACTAGGAAATAGGAAGAAAAAGACAGAGAAGGAAAGTATTGGTCTAACCCTTCACATATTGTGACTAGAGAAGAATATCTAGCATAAAGTATCTCTTCGTGAAAGGGCAGCCACCAAAAGAAGTAAGTGAATGAATTTGCACCAAAAAGAAGAATAAAGATGTAGAAGAGAACATCGAGAGTGAAATCATTTGTATATCCTACACTAATTTTTCAGTTATTGCATGTAGTTTCTGAGAACTACCCGTGGATTTCACTCATTAAAATGCCAAATGCAGGGGCATCCGGGTTGAGCGAGTGTCAGACTCTTGATTTGGACTCAGGTCATGATCCCAGGGTCGTGGGATCAAGCCCCATATTGGGCTCCACACTGAGTATGAAACCTGCTTAAGATTCTCTCTCTCTCACTCTCCTTCTGCCCCTCTCCCCCTCCTAGGCACTCTCTCTTTCACTCTCTCTCAAAAAAATTAAAGTTAAAAAAATTGTTTTTAAACATTGCTAAATGTGGTGTTCAGAAAGGTTTTATTTTTTTCTATACTACTATCATCACTAAATTTGACCCTGGATTAAAAATTACCACTGCTGTTCACTAATTTGCTATTAGTGTCTATGTTTTGTTAGTTTTTAATTAAACAAAATAGGTTTCTGGTAACAGGAAGGGAGACCTTTGCAGAAATACACATCAGATATTTTAGAAAATGTTGACAAAGTTCTGAAGGTGCAAACCACAGGGGAATTCCTTTTTCTTAGTCCTGCCACGGCAATAGACAAAGGTTTCAGTAATACCGCATACATTAGTCGCCAGGTCAATGTGAAATAAATTAACCTGCCACATTCTTGCTCCAGAGAATTCTTTAGGCTGTCCAAGTGGTAGATAAAACAGTTTCTAAAGTCCTTCAAATGTACGTTTGCTGGTCTTCTGTCCTTTTACAAAACTAAATGTTATAAAAGGAAGACCTTTTTGCCTATGTTTGGTTTCCATTCCTTTAAATGTCTCTATTTGAAGATTGAAAATAATACAAATTTAAGTAAAAGCACTGGGGAGCAATTGTTGTATTATTTTTACAAATGAATTCATTCCTCTGTCATGTTTTGACTGTTTACATCACATTTGATTACCCAGTCATTCAAGGTTTAGATCTAAGATGAGCTTGGATCCTACTTTACATTAGACTCTAGGTTATTACTGTGTTCACTTAGTCCTTGAAATCCATTCTCCTTAGCAAAAGGTTCCTGAGTGTCGATTATTTTAATTGCCTTTATTATGCAAACATTTTCTCCCTTTCCAAGTTCATCTAAATTAGAAAATGAATTCTTGGCCCACTCTTCAGGTAAGATATTAAACAGTTTTTTAAGCATGTTTTATAATTGGTCAAAGTCAGAAAATAAAATAATCCTTATAAATGCAGGACTTGGGAGATCTAAATTTTTTTATTTTTACTTATAGACTTGTATAATAATCTGTCCTTGGGGAGAGGATATCAGTTTTTATGCCCCACTGCCCTTATTCCACATTTCTCCATGACACAGATCATGTCTAGTCCAGATTGGCTGTGTCTGGTTAAATTATGAACACAGCTGGATTACTGATTTAAAGATCAAAATTCTAGCTCTCTAATCACATGGTTGGTTCTTTCAGGAACCAGCCCCACTTTAGGTGTTTTCCAAAAGTCACCTCATTAAACTAACAACAGACGCCTCTGCTGCTCTCAAGGTTTAGGAAATTCCAAGAGTTTGGGGAGCTCTGTGCCATGAATGGGGTCCAAAACCAAATATATACTTTTATTATAAATCACAATATCACACAAGGCCATAGGTATGGCTTTTTAAAGACTATGGATGAGTAGGGCAGGGATCTTGACCTCCCAAATTCTAGCTTTGGCTCCTAATTGGATCTTTCCACTGTTGGACGCTTAGTGTAACCACAGTGTTCTCCGACTCCTGGTTGGGTCCTCCTGAATGGTTTACTAAAGACTTCAGGCACCCAACAGTAGTTCAGGCATCTCTTCAAAAAATTCTAAAGTAATAGAGAAATAAGTTTCTCCACCAAATAGGTATAGCTTAAATATCATATGGAACTATAAGAATTAGAGTTATTTGACCATGTTGACTGACAAAACTAGTAAGCTAGTGTGATTAAAACAAAGAAAACCAATTCTTCTACATAAAGTGCCTACACTATTATTATGTTATGCCATAAGGAGATTAACTTCCAATGTATTACAAATGTTAAAAAATAGTCTACTGGCTATTCCAAAGGAAGTGTTTGAACTTCCACCCTGTCACATGTCACATTCTTCTTCAATATCGTGGTGAGGAAGGAATCAACAAGACATATAAGTAGCTTTCCTATTGAGAGTATCTACCAAATTACAGTAATGTTACCCTCGAGTGCTCAAATTTATGCCCCAAACCCTATACGTAGACTGTACATTTTTGTTGTATGTAAATGAGTTGGACATGCACATTATGACGGCAACGTCAGACAATGAAACTTGCAAGATGGCACTAAAAATAGGTCTCATTTTTACTAAAATATGCAAGAACTTTTGACATGTGGATGTATAAGAGATCATGGACGGGGCTCTAAACTGCAGCAGAGAGTGCTAAAGAATGATCAAGGCACTGGTGTGACAAGCTGATGTTCCACACATACTGTGAACTGTTGTCACACTGTGAGAGTAAATGTTCTGTAAATGCCATGGACTTGTTTCATGCCATTGTGTCATGTCTTTTTATCCCTTCAAGTTTGCAAAAGCAATTGTAACATTTGAAAGTATGAAATGAATAAAATATTGAGAACTCAGTATAACTTTACTATAAAAAGAAGAAACCAGAGTCTAGGTATTTCTCTGAAATATAAATACATTTTGTTTCAAGCCTTTGTGTAGTCAAAGCCCAACATTATCCCCTTTGTGCCTCATTGTCTCTAAAGAGCCCTTTTTGCCAGATTCCATCCAACATGTGACATAGGAAATACCCAGGAGTAAAACCTATTTTTAACACTGTGAAAATTTTAAAGCAAATCAGAGATGTCATGTCATCCCACCAGTAAATATTCAGATATTTATATCTAACAGATAAGGATTAAAAAGGAAAGTAGAAACTATCATCATAGTACCATCGTAGCAACCAATGGAATTAACATCAATTCTTTCATACCACTTACTACACAATCTATGCTGTTTTCCCTGTCTCAAAATTGTCTTGTTATGGTTGATTTATTCAAATCAGGACCCAAGCCATATCCATGCATTGCATCTAATTCATGTGATTCATAAGTCCTTTCTAATATAACATTTCTTCCTCCTTTAAACTTCTATTTGCTGAAGAAACTGGGTCATTCTTCCTTGTTTTGACAGTATATCTTCACAGTATCGCTGAGCATGATTTCTATAATTGGTTTTAGATTTAGAGGCTTGACTGGATTCAGGTTTAATACCGTTAAAATTAAAGACAAAATGGAGGTCACACTTGAAAAATTCCCTGAGCAGACAAAACCATTTAAGCGAGGTAAACAAGACTAAATCTAGCTTATTTCATGAACATAAGTGAAACTTAGGTTATTTCCTGTAACTGACTCTGATAATCATAAAAGAAACCTAAATCATCTTCCTAAAAATGGAATGAGATAATCACTTTTAACCAATTCCCTCCCATCTCGAACACCCTGCCCCCTGTAATAACCAACCATTGTAACTTCCTCATTTGGGGCACCTGAGTGGCTCAGTAGACTTTGAGCCAACAGACTTTGGCTCAGGTCATGATCTCATAGCTCTTGAGTTTGAGCCCTGCATCCGACTCTGTGCTGACAGCTTAGAGCCTGGAGCCTACTTCAGATTTTGTGGCTCTCTTCCCCTCCCCTACTTGTTCTCTCTCTCTCTCTCTCAAAAATAAATAAACATTTTTAAAAAATCTTCATTTTTACTTTATAAGCCATCCTTGTAATATCATTCCCATAGCTTTTTATGAGTTTTAAATTTGAATTCTTTTAATTAAAAAAATTAAATTTTAAATTTTAAATTTAAAGCTCCCAGTTTAAATTTGAAAGCTCCCAGTTTGTGAGTTGTTCTTATATACACAATAAACTCTTAATAAGTACTATTTATTGAATTGGGGGCTTAATCTCACTATTTCTGAATTTTTGACAGTACTTTCAGCTAGAATAGCTTATAATTAGTGCTATTTCTGTCTATTTCAGGGCCAACCATAATGTCTGACTTCTCCAAATGTTAGTGATATTACTGACAAAACATGGACCAGGAGGTTTTAGCCTTTGTAAAACAATCCTAATCTTTTACATAATGGTTTAAGCAGCCACTGATGATCATTGCCTAGATTGCTATTTCATTAGGAGTTACAAAATAGTTATCTTTGAAGGCCATCCTTCCTCCTACATGTATTAGTTTCTATAAAAAAGAAATTTACTCATAATTTATTCAGTTATTTTATATAGACATACTAGAGTGGCTAGATAAATATTTGATTCTTTCCCTTTAACAATTTTTATAAAAACCAATTGATATTTAGCAACAATGTGAAGGTGGCTAGAGAGCTCTGTTTTTTTAAATACCATTATAAACCCATGTTTTAAAAATCTGTTTAGCATGTTTCAATGCATTTGAATAATTACAATTTTGATGCTCAAAATGATTTATCTTTAGCCAGAGTGAGCCCTTTCAAGCTGTCTTCTGTGTCTTTTTGACACAATCTCAAGAGTTTTTGGAGGAAGAGCCAAGATTGCAGAACAGCATGGAAGTTTTTTGTGTGTCTCACATCCATGAAATACAGCCAGACCAACACTAAACCATCCTACACACCTAGAAAACTGATCTGAGGATCAACACAACAATCTGTACAACCTGAACCACAGAATTCAACAGGTATGTGGTGCAGGGGGGTGAACTGGGGGAGAGAGAAGCCGCGGAGGGCAGGGACCCACTTTTGTGGGAAGAGAGGATGGAGATGGGGGGTGGGGGGGGGGGAGAATACGGGAAAAGCACCCCCCACAAAAGCAGCTGGAGAGAAAGTGGAAAAGTGGAAACAACTGCAGGGACTGAACTAAAAAGGGAGAAATGAGAAAGGAGAAAGGAGAGGGTTTAAATTCCATTAAGAGTATAAACAGGGGGAGTTCAGAGTCTGAAACTCCACAGCTCAATAACTGTCAGTGCTCTGGTGGAAAGGGAAAATCCCCAGGACCATAGTGGAGTCTAGGGTTCTTCAGGCCACAAGGGGAGAGACGGTTTCCCTGCTGGGAGGACACCTGACAGAGGCTGTGTGGGTCCCCCAAAGGCAAAGCCCCAGTGGACTCGGGAGAACAACCACATTCTCTGGTGCTGGAACAAAGTTTTAAGGGTGAAGCCTGGTGCCAGATGTGTGTTGTAATTTTCCATAATCCCTGAAACGCTGCTGCTACACTATCTTGCAAACTTTTTCTGGGGTGGGCTGGCACCTGATTGCGGTCTCTGGGCATCAGCAGCACAGTCCCACAAATGTTCCTGAGTGTGGTTGGCACCCAGCCATTGCTTGGTGAGACCCTCCAACAGAGGGTAGAATGGGTCAAAACCACAGTCCCTCAGAAGTAAGGGGTCGGGAAAAACTGCCGGATCTCAGACAAAACTTGGGAGGAAGGTGCTGCCTGCGGCTTGGTAATGGACTGTGTAAAAGTGGGGAGTGGACAGAAACTGAAGACAGAGGACGGGTACGCAATTGCTGATCAGAGAGAACGGAGTTCCGATACTAGAGACTGGGTAGCTGGGTGACACCATTTTCACCAGTCCCACACATGCGCATGTGCACGTAGTGCCACAACAATCTGCCCCAGTAAGCTAAGCAGCACTATCTAGTGGAGAACAGAGCCGTTACACTAAGCCCCACCCAATGGGGCCAACCTCGCTCTTCAGAACACCTGCCTAGTTTATGGACTATAAAGTGCTTCATAGTTTGACTTATAGGGGACAAGAAAGTAATTTCAGTTGTATTCCAGTCTGTTTGCTAATCCATCTATTCAATTTCTTTATTTTTTCTTTTCTCTTTTTCATTTCTTTTTTTGTTGAATACAGAAAGAGAAAGCATTCATATTTATTTTCAATTTTTATTAAAAATATTTTTCTTTAATTTTTTTCTACTATATTTTTCACTTTTGTGTAAATTTTTTCAAATTCTATTTTACTTCCATCATTTTATTTTAGTCTACTTCAGTGTATTCATTTTTTCAAATTTTCAAACTATTTCCTTTTTTTCTTTCCCCTTTTTTCTCTAATCTATCAAGACCATTTCAACACCCAAACCAATACACACCTAGGATCTGCATCATTTATTTGACTTGTGTGTGTGTGTGTTTGTTTTTAATATTTTTAATTTTAACATATTTTAAATTTTAATATTTTTTAAAATTTTAATTATTTACCCCATTAATTCTTCTTCTCCCTTCAAAATGACAAAATGAAGGAATTCACCCCCGAAGAAAGAGCAGGAAGAAATGACAGACAGGGACTTGACTAACACAGATACAAGCAAGATGTCTGGACCAGAATTTAGAATCACAATAATAAGAATACTAGCTGGAGTCGAAAAAAGATTAGAATCTCTTTCTGCAGAGATAGAAGTAAAAGCTAATCAGGATGAAACAAAAAATGCTATAACTGAGCTGCAATCTCAAATGGCTGCCACGGTGGCAAGGATGGATGAGGCAGAACAGAGAATCAGTGATATAGAGGACAAACTTATGGAGAGAAAAAAAAGAGGGAGACTAAGACAAAAGAGCCTAATTTAAGAATTAGAGAAATCAGTGAGATTAAAAAGGAACATCAGAAGCATAAGGGTCCCAGAAGAGGAAGAGAGAGAAATAGGAGTAGAAGGGTTATGTGAACAAATGATAGCGTAAAACTTTCCTAACCTGGGGAAAGACACAGACATCAAAATTCAGGAAGCACAGAGAACTCCCATTAGATTCAACAAAAACCGACCATCAACAACACATATCATAGTCAAATTCACAAAATACTCAGGGAAGAAGAGAATCATGAAAGTGGCAAGGGAAAAAAAGTCCCTAATCTACAAGGCAAGACAGATCAGAAACTTGTCAGGTCAGAAAAGTGTGTCAGGATATATGCAATGTGCTGAATCAGAAAAATAGGCAGCCAAGAATTCTTTTTCCAGCAAGGCTGTCATTCAAAATAGAAGGAGAAATAAAAAGTTTCCCAGACAAACAAAAATTAAAGAGTTTGTGACCACTAAACCAGCGCTGCAAAAAATTTTAAGGGGTACTCTCTGAGGAGAGAAAAGATGAAAGCAAAAAACAAATAAATAAAGACCAAAATCAACAAAGACTAGAAATGACCAGAGACCACCAGAAACATCAACTCTACATCAACATAATGGCAATAAATTCATATCTTTCAGTACTCACTCTAAATGTCAGTGGGCTAAATGCTCCAGTCAAAAGACATAGGGTAACAGAATGGATAAGAAAACAAGATCCATCTATATGCTGTTTACAAGAGACCCACTTTAGACCTAAAGACATCTTCAGATTGAAAGTAAGGGGATGGAGAACGATCTACATGTTAATGGTCAACAAAAGAAAGCCGGAGTAGCCATACTTATATCTAGACTTTAAGATAAAGACTGTATCAAGAGATGACAAAGGGCATTATACCAGCATTAAGGGATCTATCCACCAAGAAGACCTAACAATTGTAAATATTTATACACCAAATGTGGAACATCCAAATATATAGATCAGTCAAACACAAACATAAAGAAACTCATTTATAGTAATACCATAACTGTAGGGGACCTCAACATCCCACTCACAGCAATGGACAGATCATCTAATCAAAAAATCAACAAGGAAACAATGGCTTTGAATGACACACTGGACCAGATGGACTTAACAGATATATTTAGAACATTTCATCCTAAAACAGCAGAATATACATTCTTCTCCAGTGCACATGGAACATTCTCCAGAATAGACCACATACTGGGACACAAACCAGCCCCCAGCAACTACAAATAGATCAAGATCATACCGCGCATATTTTGAGACCACAATGCTATGAAACTCGAAATCAACCACAAGAAAAAATTTGGAAAGGTAACAAATACTTGGAGACTAAAGAACATCCTACTAAAGAATGAATGGGCTAACCAAGAAGTTAAAGAGGAAGTTAAAAAGTTCATGGAAGCCAATGAAAATGATAACACCACAATCCAAAACCTCTGGGACGCAGGAAAGGTGGTCATAAGAGGAAGGTACACAGCAATCATGGCCTTCCTTAAGAAGGAAGAAAGATCTCAGATACACAACCTAACCTTACACCTTAAAGAACTGGAAAAAGAACAACAAATAAAACCCAAAGCCAGCAGAAGACAGGAGATAATAAAGATAAGAGCAGAAATTAATGCTATCTAAAGAAAAAAATAGTAGAACAGATGAATGAAACCAGAAGCTGGTTCTTTGAAAGAATGAACAAAATTGATAAACCACTGGCCAGTTTGATCAAAAAGAAAAAGGAAAGGACCCAAATAAATAAAATCAAGAATGAAAGAGGAGAGATCACAACCAACAGAGCAGTAATAAAAACAATAATAAAAGAATATTATGAGCAATTATATGCCAATAAAATGGGAAACCTGGAAGAAATGAACAAATTGCTAGAAACATATACACTACTAAAACTGAAACAGGAAGAAATAGAAAATTTGAACAGACCCCTAACCAGTAAAGAAATCGAATTAGTAATCAAAAATCTTCCAAACAACAAGAGTCCAGAGCCAGATGGCTTTCCAGGGGAATTCCAGCAAACATTTAAGAGTTAACACCTATTCTCTTGAAGCTGCTCCAAAAAATAGAAATGGAAGGAAATATTCCAAACTGTTTCTATGAAGCCAGCATTACCTTGATTCCAAAACCAGACATAGACCCCACTAAACAGGAGAACTATAGACCCATTTCCCTGATGAACATGGATGCAAAAATCCTCAACAAGATATTAGCCAAACGGATCCAACAATACATTAAAAGAATTATTCACTACGACCAAATCTACATTTAAAAATGAGGTTCCTGGGATGCATGGCTGGTTCAATATCTGCAAAACAATTAACGTGATTCATCACATCATTAAAAGAAAGAACAAGAATCATATAATCCTCTCAATAGATGCAGAGAAAGAATTTGACAAAATACAGCATCCTTTCTTGCTAAAAACCCTCAAGAAAGTAGGGATAGAAGGATCATACCTTGAGATCATAAAAGCCATATAAGAAAGACCCAATGCTAATATCATCCTCAATGGGGAAAAACTGAGAACTTTCCTCCTAAGGTCAGGAACAAGACAGGGATGTCTACTCTTGCCACTGTTATTCAACATAGTATTAGAAGTCAGCCTCTGTAATCAGACAACACAAAGAAATAAAAGGCATCCAAATCAGCCAGGAGGAGATCAAACTTTCACTTTTAGCAGATGACATGAAACTCTATATGGAAAATGCAAAAGATTCCACCAAAAAACTGCCAGAACTGATTCATGACCTCAGCAAAGTGGAAAGATATAAAATCGATGCACAGAAATCAGTTGCCTTTCTATACACCAATAATGAAGTGACAGAAAGAGAAAGCAAGGAATTGATCCCAGTTACAATTGCACCAAAAACAATAAAATACCTAGGAATAAATCTAACCAAAGGGGTAAAAAAAATCTATACACTGAAAACTATAGAAAGCTTATGAAAGAAATTGAAGAGGACACAAAAAAATGGAAAAAGATTCCATGCTCCTGGATAGGAAGAACAAATATTGTTAAAATGTCGATACTACCCAAAGCAATCTACATATTCAATGCAATCCCAATGGAAATAATACCAGCATTCTTCACAGAGCTAGAACAAACAATCCTAAAATTTGTCTGTTTTTTTTTTAATTTTTTTTCAACGTTTATTTATTTTTGGGACAGAGAGAGAGACAGAGCATGAACGGGCGAGGGGCAGAGAGAGAGGGAGACACAGAATCGGAAACAGGCTCCAAGCTCTGAGCCATCAGCCCAGAGCCCGACGCAGGGCTCGAACTCACGGACCGCGAGATCGTGACCTGGCTGAAGTCGGACGCTTAACCGACTGCGCCACCCAGGCGCCCCACAAACAATCCTAAAATTTGTATGGAACCAGAAAAGACCCCCAAGAGCCAAAGCAATCTTGAAAAAGAAAACCAAAGCAGGAGGCATCACAATCCTGGACTTCAAGCTATACTACAAAGCTGCAGTCATCAAGACAGTATGGTAGTGGCACAAAAAGAGACACTCATATCAATGGAACAGAATAGAGTACCCAGAAATGGACCGACAAACGTATGGCCAACTAATCTTTGACAAAGCAGGAAAGAATATCCAATAGAATAAAGACAGTCTCTTCAGCACGTGGTGCTGGGAAAACTGGACAGCGACATGCAGAAGAATGAACCTGGACCACTTTCTTACACCATACACAAAAATAAACTCAAAATGGATGAAAGACCTAAATGTAAGACAGGAAGCCATCAAAATCCTTGAGGAGAAAGCAGGTTAAAACCTCTTTGACCTTGGCCACAGCTACTTCTTACTCAACACGTCTTTGGAGGCAAGGGAAACAAAAGCAAAAATGAACTATTGGGACCTCATCAAAATAAAAAGCTTTTGCCCAGCGAAGGAAACAATCAGCAAAACTAAAAGGCAATAGGAGATGGAATGGGAGAAGATATTTGCAAACTACATATCAGATAAAGGGTTAGTGTCCAAAATCTATAAAGAACTTATCCAACTCAACACCCAAAAAACAAATAATCCAGTGAATAAATGGGCAAAAGACATGAATAGACACTTCTCCAAAGAAGACATCCAGATAGCTAACCAACACACGGAAAAATGCTCAACATCACTCATCATCAGGGAAATATAAATCAAAACCACAATGAGATACCACATTACACCTGTCAGAATGGCTAACATTAACAACTCAGGCAACAACAGATGCTGGCAAGGATGCAGAGAAAGAGAATCTCTTTTGCATTGCTGGTGGTAATGCAAGCTGGTGCAGCCACTCTGGAAAACAGTATGGAGGTTCCTCAAAAAATTAAAAATAGAACTACTTTATGACCCATCAATTGCACTACAAGGTATTTACCCAAGGGATACAGGGATGCTGTTTTGAAGGGACACATGCACCCCAATGTTTATAGCAGAACTGTCAACCATAGCCAAAGTATGGAAAGAGCCCAAATGTGCATCGATGGATGAATTGATAAAGAAGGTGTGGTATATATATACAATGGAGTATTACTCACAATCAAAAAGAATGAAATCTTGCCATTTGCTACTACATGGATGGAACTAGAGGGTATTATGCTAAGCGAAATTAGTCAGAGAAAGACAAATATCATTTGACTTCACTCATATGAGGACTTTAAGACACAGAACAGATAAACATAAGGGAAGGGAAGCAAAAATAATATAAAAACGGAGGGGGACAAAACATAAGAGACTCTTAAATATGAAGAATAAACAGAGGGTTACTGGAGGGGTTGTGGGAGTGGGGGATGGGCTAAATGGTTAAAGGGCATTAAGGAATCTACTCCTGAAATCATTGTTGCACTATATGCTAACTAATTTGGATGTAAATTAAAAAAAATAAATTAAAAAAAAAGTTTTTGATGGTTTCCTTGATTTCAGAGATGACAAGTTATCTCAGATTCATCTTACACATTCCTGATAAGGAATCAGCCATTTTTCTAAGGGGCCCTGGTTCCTTTTAGAGGGAATTGGTGTTTGAAGATAAAAATTGTGCATCGGGGTGCTCTTTTTTTACTAGTTAGTAATTGCCTCTAGATAGCTGGAAATTAGTGGATAATACTAAGAAACATACATATTTTTAGAATGAGAAAAATACTTTCAGGGTTTATAAAAGTGATGCTTCCAATTAAAATGAAAATAATATGAGGTTTTGCCTAACTTATTTCATTTATATCATGTATCTCTTAAAACTATTATCCCTTAATCTTGCCATGAGATCTAGGTTTTTCTGTAGCAACGTAATCGTGAGAGAGACTAGTTATTTCCTATATACTTAAGAATGTCACCTCCACTCCGTTTTTCTCAATTTCTCTATCTGAAGGTTGAAATAAAATTGGGGTGCCTGGGTGGCTCAGTTAAGTGTCCGACTTCAGCTCAGGTCTGATCTCTTGGTTCATGGGTTCTGGCCCCACGTTGAGCTCTGTACTGACAGCATGGAGCAGCAAGGATCCTGGAGCCTGTTTCAGATTCTGTGCCTCCCTCTCTCTCTGCCTCTCCCCCACTTGCACTCTGTCTCTCTTTCTCTCTCTCTCAAAAATAAATAAACATTAAAGAAATTTTAAACAAGTAATATGGAAGTCAGTTCATAGAAGTATCATGGGATTGCTGTGCAGTGTTGAGGAAAGGCAGGATAATAACACTGAAAACATGGTTTTGTGAGGCAATGTTGTAGCAGATGTTTATGTATCACACATATTTCTCATTCCAGCCTTAAACAAACCTATGAAGTAAATATTTTTATTAGTCCCATTTTGCAAATGAGAATCCTGGGACTTAAAAAGAAGTTAAATCATCCAGTAGGATGGCTATAATAAAAAAAGATAATTAACAAGTGCTAACAAGGATGTACAGAAACATTGCTGGTGGAAGTGTAGAATGGTGCCACCACTTTGGAAAATGACAGGTCCTCAAAAGGTTAACATAGAGCTACCATATGACCCAGAAATTCCAGTCTGAGATTTATACCTAAGAGAATTCAAAATATATGTCCACATAAAAACTTACACATGAAGGTTCCTAGTAGCATTGCTCATAATAAGCAAAAAACCCAAAATAACAACTGAAAATATCCATGAATGGATAAACTAAAAGTCATATAGCATAATAATAGAATATAATTCAGCCATATAAAGGAACGAAATACTGACATATGCTACAACCCAGATGAACTGGGTTCTTCTAATAAACGGAAGGCCACATATTGTTTGACTCCATTCGTACAAAATGTCCAGAACTGGCAAAGCCATAGGAACAGAATGCAGATTAGTTAGTGGTTACCAGGGGCTGGAGGAAATGGGGAGTGGCTGCTAATGGCATGGAGTTTCTTTTTGGAGTGATACAAGTGTTCTGGAATTATGCAGTCATGATCATTGTACAACTTTGTGAGTATACTAAAAACTGCTGAGTTGTACAATTTAAAAGGGGGAATTTTATGGTATATGAGTTATATCTCAATAAAGCTGTTATTTAAAAATGAGGTTAGGAATTTATGTAGCATTACAAAATTGGAACAGGGTAAGCCAATACTTGAACCAAAACAATCTAGCTCTAGAACCTGCATTTTTAATGGCTCTATTTTCTATATCTCTAGTGAGAAGAAATATACTAGCTGGTTTCATTTTATTTATCATCCACTTGCCCCAAGGTAGAATTTAGTCCATGTCTAATGGCCAGACTCAAGACTTCCATGAATAGTTTTCTCAAAACAGAGATTTTGATAATAATTAATCAGTTATCATTAATTATTATCACAGGCAAGAACCTGGATGATATATATTTCATTGGAGATAGAAGCTAAATAGTGTTCATTAACTTCCTATCATTGATTCTTCTTATTCTCTCACACCCCACATCCACCCTATCACAAATCTTCGCTTTGTCTTCAGAAAATATCCAGAATCTGACCTCTTCTCACTGCTGCCACCAATGTCACCTTCATCCAGGCCACCATTATCTTTCGCCAAGACATCGCAGTAGCTTCTTAACTGGCCTTGCTGTCCCTTTGTTCCTATCTAGTACATGTACTCTGCACAGTAGCCATAATGTTATGTTAAAAATGAAGATCATCAGATTCCTCCTTTGCCTCTTCTCAAAGCCCATTGCTCTCAGTATAAAATCCAAAAGCTTTCCTAATCCTCCAAAATCTGTTAACATCTCTGACCTCATCTACTCATGTTCTTCTTTTCTTATAGTACCCAGATATTTTAGTTTCATGTCTTAAACAATCATCTGATCGTACCTCAGTAACTTTGCACTTACTGTGCAAGGAACACATTACCTTCTAAGTAGCTGTTGCCCTAGAAATCCACATGATCCCCTCACTACATTAACATCTCCTCTCATATTCCACCTTAACAGAGAGGTCTTTCCCAAATGTCTTGCCTAAATGATATGCTCTCTAACCTCTTGCCCTGCATTGTTTTTTTAATAGCACTTCCACCTGACATATATTTGTTTATTGTTTTCTCCACGCACCACTCCTGAACAAGTCAGGATCTTAAAGAGATGCTTGTACTTTCATGTTCTTTGAAGCATTATCCACAATAGCCAAGATATGGAAACAACTTAAATGCTAACTGACAAAGAAATCGATAAGCACATGTGATATATACATACAATGTAATATTACTCAGCTTAAAAAAGAAAGGAGATTTTGCCATTTGTCACATGGTTGGACCTGAAGGACATTATGTTAAGTGAAATAAGCCAGACACACAAAGGCAAACAATTTATAATCTCACTTATAGGTAGAATCTAAAATAGACAAACCTATAGAAGCAGAGAGTAGAATGGTAGTTGCTAGGAACTGAAGGGAGGGGAAAAATAGGGACTAACGGCCAAACGGCATAAGGCTTCAGTTATGCAAGATAAATATATTCTGGAGACCTACTATATAGTATAGTGCCTATAGCTAACAATCATATATACTTAATATTTACTAAAAAAGTACATCTTATGTTGTATTCTTACCACAATGAATAAATAAATAAATAACAATAAAGGAGTCAGGAGGAAACTTCAGAACGTGATGGATATATTCATTACCTTCATGGTGGTGATGGTTTCATATGTGTATACTTTTCCACAAATTCACTGAGTTGCACACATTAAATATGTATAGTATTTAAACATTTTCAGCTTTGCTGAGGTATAAATAACAAATAAAATTATAAGATGTAAACATGATAATTTTGTATATGTATACATTATGAAAGGATCCTCCCTCATCAATTTAATTAACACATCCATCTGCTTCATACTTACCTTTTAGAACATTTAAGTCCTAATCCCTTAACACATTTCAATAATACAATACAGTGTTATCAATTATAGCCACTAAGCTATACACTAAATCCTCAGATCTAACTCATAACTGAAGGTTTGTACCCATTTACCAACCTCTGTCTATTTCCCCAATTACCCATTCCTGATAGTCATTTTCTACCTTGTTTCTATAAGTTCCAGATGTTTTCTGGGTTTTTTTAGATTCCACATAGAAGTGCGTTATATTTCTTTGTCTGGCTAATTTATCTTAGCATAATGCCCTCAAGTTTCATCCATGTTGCCACAAATGGCAGGATTTCTTCTTCTTTTTTAAGGCTGAATAATATTTTATATTTTATTGAATACATATACCACGTTTTCGTTATTCATCTGTCAAAAGACACTTTGATTGGGGTGCCTGGGTGGCTCAGTCGGTTGGGCGGCCGACTTCGGCTCAGGTCATGATCTTGCGGTCCGTGAGTTCGAGCCCCGCGTCGGGCTCTGTGCTGACAGCTCAGAGCCTGGAGCCTGCTTCATATTCTGTGTCTCCCTCTCTCTCTGACCCTCCCCCGTTCATGCTCTGTCTCTCTCTGTCTCAAAAATAAGTAAACGTTAAAAAAAAATTTAAAAAAAAAAAGACACTTTGATTGTTTCAAAATCTAGGCTATTGTGAATAATGTTGGAATGAACCTGGGAGTCTTTTGGAGCAAGGCCACACCACCTTTTGGAGCAACTATTCTATTTTCAGCAAGAACTAGCTTTTTACTGGCTTCTGGCAATAACAGGTAACCATGAACCAAAGCAACTCATTCTGGACTGGGGATTATCATGTTTATACAGCCATGAAGTTAGGCATTTCCAGCAGTAATCTATTATCCATTAGAAATCATGTATACAGAGTGGAAACCCTGCCCCCATTAAGACTTCAAAGGCAAAAGTCCGATCCATGGATGGTTTCTTAATGTTTGCAAATATAGTTCCACCTATCTAGCTGCCACCTTTCTTTGAATTTGTGTGTTTTGCTTGAAGGGGTAACTTGAGACCAGTTGACACAAAAGAATAAAACTCAAGGCCAGATTACCAATGACCCAGTATCAGTGAAAAGTGAGCTATGTAACATTAGAGTGTGTCTCAGCCATGGTCAAAGAAGACAACTGGAAAGGAAATTTCTCATTGGCCATTGTGCTTCCTAGAAGTTTGGCCTGAGGACAGTCCTTTTTTCCTTATATAACCTGTTATTGGTTTTGATTTTCCTCTCATGTCTAATATGCCTCAGAAAGTACTGCTACCCATGGGCTTACTGAATATTTTATTTACTACCATAAAATGCTACACAGCCCTTCTTCTAACCAAGTAATTTGTTTCAAAATGAAAAAAAAAGGCAATAGGTACATATTACATCAGGGATTTTACACTTCCTTATTATTCATGGGTAGTAGACGTTGAAAGATTGGCCTATTGAGAATTCCACCCGAACATCAGCTGAGGGACACTGCTACATAATTTGGTGTACTGATTGCAGGAGGTGATATATTGGCTGATCCATAAGTCAACATTTACATTCTCTTCCATTTGCTGAAACTCCCTTCTAGCCATTTGAGTCTTTTGTGACTCTAGAGCAGCCTTTCTAAGCAGAAAGGCTATCATCATATTGTCTCAAATGATCAATTCTGACCATCAGGAGAAAAATAGAGCTACCGCCACACGGTAAGGTCTGGAATGTAAGTGCGCTGCTGTCTCTATGTTTTATCATTCCCTGAGGTAAAAGGCATTGAGAAACTACAACTTCATGCAATTGGATTTTCAAGGACTCAAATCCCTCATAATTTTTCCGACTGACAAACTCTGCTACAGACTACAAAGAAGAACTAGCTGGAATGAGTGACAGACATGAAGGAAAGTTAAGAGCCTTGGGACTAACTATAGAAGTGACACTTGTAATATACACCTGTATTTAGCTATTGTTCATCTTTTGTTGGTAGGTACTACCAGTGATATACTAATATACCAACTTTTTCTTTCCCCATCATTGGGCATAGTGTTTAATGATGGTTAAATTTACCGTCAGTCCAGTTTACATAGAAAGGTGAGTAGTACATAAAAGGTTTATGATAAATTAGGTTGGGGAGGTGTTAACAACTGTACATTTTTTATTAAGGTAATTAATGTTGTGGGGCACCGGGATGGCTCAGTTGATTAAGCCTCTGACTTCGGCTCAGGTCATGATCTCACAGTTCAAGAGCTCGAGCCGCACGTCAGGCTCTATGCTGACAGCTTGGAGCCTGGAGCCTCCTTCAGATTCTGTGTCTCCCTCTCTCTCTGTTCCTCCCCTGCTTGCGTTCTGTCTCTCTCTCTCTCTCAAAAATAAACATTAAAAAAATGATAAAAAATAATAAAAATTAATGTTGTGCAAGGCACATTTAGAAATCTATGTATAGGAAGAAAATATGTGTGTGGGCAGCAAAGTGTGTAGAATGTACTGAAGATGATAGTCATGACATTACGAAACCTCAACTTCTCCTTCTAGCTAACTACCTCAATGGTATATAAATACAAAGACAGAAGTGGGTTAGGGGGAATGACACTTAGTTCAGTTTTAGTCTTGTCGAGTTTGTTCTATCTATAAACCATCCAGCTAGAGGTGTGGATTCAGAGCTGTATCAATGTGTCTGTAATTCAGAGAAGAGCTGAGGGCAGGAGACATAGACTGGAAATCCTCCTCTGTGTATAAACACAACTACTTGTGTTGATGAAATCATCCAAGGGGCATGAATAGAAGAGAACAGGAACATGATGAAACTTTGGAGAATTGAAATTTGAAGGACTGGCAAAAGTGAGGGCAAGTCAAGAGCCTTGGGAGCTCCACAAATGTAGGAGCACTATTAAAACTGATGTCACAGTGGGGCACCTAGCTGGCTTAGTAGGAATAGTGTGCAACTCTTGATCTCAGCATAGTGAGTTCGAGCCCCACATTGGGTGGAGAGAGGACTTAAAAATAAAATCTTTAAAAAAATGATGTCACAAAAACAAGAAAAATGTTTTAAGTGGGAAAGAGTGATGGGTGTGTGGGTAGGTCAATAGGATAAGCGTCTGACTTGGGCTCAGGTCAGGATCTCGCAGTTCATGAGTTCAAGCCCTGTCTCGGGATCTATGCTGACAGCTCAGAGCCTGGATCCTGCTTTATTCTGTGTCTCCTTCTCTCTTCCTCTTCCCCACCCGCGCTTTGTTTCTCACTTTATCAAAAATACATAAACATAAAAAAAAAACTTTAAAAAAGGTGAAAATAGCATCAGACCCGACTTTTTTTTTTTTTTTTTTTTTTGAGAGAGACAGAAACAAAGTGTGAGCGGGGGAGGGGCAGAGAGAGAGGGAGTCACAGAATCTAAAGCAGGCTCCAGGCTCCAAGCTGTCAGGGCTTGAACTCATGAACCGTTAGATCATGACCTGAGCCAAAGTTGGACACTTAGCTGACAGAGCCACCCAGGCGTCCCAATATCAGACCTTACTTAAAGAATTTTGAGGCTGCTGGTGTCCTAAGCAGAGAAGTTGTCATAGAATGAAAGGGGCGATGTAATTGGCATAGAAAAGTGGGGGAAGGGAACAAAAACATAGTTTCAATAAGTTTAACTGTGAAGGGAAAGGACGAAATAGGATAATGGCTTCATGAGATAAAGAGTAGAAGAAAAACATTTTGGAGAGGCATGATATGACTCAGTTTCTCATTGAGTTGTAGCATTCTTATTATTATCAATAAAAACATACGCTCATGAATTGCTTGAAAACTTGTATTTATTTTTCACATCCAGTCAACAAGAGAACAAAATGCCTCAGAATGAGAATTCACACTTTGAGTGAGATACAAATGTTTAGTTATTCTATTTTAGTGATTTTTGTGCATTTATAAAATAAATACCTGGCCTGTTATACTTGGAAAGGTGATACTGGTGTTAACTGACTGTTGGGAGTGTAGACTGTTTGCACATATCTAAGCAAGAACATGCCGTGATGTGCCTATATCTGTAAGGTATTGTACTGCCATTAGGACAGTCGAGAAAAATTTCCCGGAATTCGTACTTATCTTCTTGGCAGCAAAGACATGAATTTGCCAGCTGAAAGATATGATAATTGTACCTAAAGGAAAAGAATATTTAGCAATAAATATTTTTGGGATAGCTTCTGAAACAAATTGACATCAATGCTCAAATTATAATTGTCTAAGCGATTTAGCAATCCTTCCAACCAATTTCTTCTTTACCTATACTTTGCATTTCCCTCTCACCATGAACTTCTGATGTGGATCAGTGATAATTGGTATGTAAGACAAAAGAAATCCAAAATGGAAATTTACAATCTTATAATTAGAATGTTACGTGAAAAAATATAAACATATTTTTAAATATACAACTTCATACCAAATTATTATTTTCTATATATTAATCTACACATGAAAGTGTTAATGAACGAAAAACAATATATATTATGTCTAAAATGCAAGTGACAGTTTAAAAACACATTTTTAAGCAAGACTATCTGCTTAAGTACTATCAGTAATTACTGTGTGAAAATAAATACATTTGCTATGAATGTATTAGGTTTGATTTATTTAGAAGGCTACTTTAAAACCATTCACTACTGTTGAAAATGTTTATTTTATTTCTAAGATCTTAATGTCTTAGATATTTGTTTCATCAGGTTTTGATCATTAGCTCTCATGTAAAAAATGTTCCATGTAATTTTTAAAACTTAATTTCCTCCACAATGTTACAAAATTAATGCACAGTACACATTCAAAGAAACACTCACCTGACAGTGTTCTTACATTCCCCTACACATCTTGCCATCTCAAGTTTTTTCTGGCAACCACGGTACTTAACAGTCACATTCACAAGTGAAGATCTACAATTAGTATTACCTAAAACAAAATGATAATAGAACCAGAAATGAGGTTTAACATTAGCAATTGCTAAGTCTCAGTTTTCTGAACCTTTAGTGGAGAATCATAACAAAAAATACTTCATAGTGTTGTTGAAGGGTTTAACTACTTCAGCACCCAGCACAAGGTACCTGGTTAGTATTCAATAATTATGTTTAATAAATGTTATCTTTTCATTAGTGCTATCATTATTATCATAGGAGAAAGAGGAGGGAGGCAACAAGGAGGAAGGGAGGAGAGAATGGGGGAAGGGAAGATGGAGCTGAATGGATTGTTTCTGACCCATTTCTCATTGTTGACCATTCTTATTATCTAATGTATCAGTTTACAACACAACCTGCTTATATTAGAGAGCAAACTATATTTTTTTTTCATGAGAATCAAATTTCTTCCTTGTAAACACCATTGTTTTTTACTGGGAAGAATGTTTCAACCAACATGAAAAAGTATAATACATAACGTAGACATATCAATTGTTAGTTTCTGCATATAGGTTAGATGACCTGTTATGTTAAAAACACAGGAGACTTTCTATTAATGATCTGACATTTTGTTTTAAAGAAACACTAAATTTTTGTCAACTGTTGACATTTCCTCTACATGTGGAACCTAATGTTACTTACATGTATAGCAACATTTGTTTGAATCATAGACTCTGTCTTCCTATAGGGGTAAGAAAAATAGAAAAAAGACTTAAAAACATAAGTATATTACTGAACTTACTGAAATTACAAAGGGGAAAATGGAACAGATAAATATGCTGATCTCAGATCCAGGAAGCATGGATGAGAGAGCATAATAATAAAAATGAGTCTGAATATTTACACTAAAAATTTTCAACCGTAGGGAGAAAGGGAAAAAATATCTAAAATGAAGTCTTCTTTAAAATAACATGCAAGAAAGTAAAAAAAAAAAATAATCCTCCCTTATATTAATTGAAAAATACTTTAATACTGATATTACTACTAGACACTGTAAGTTTCTTACAGACAGGATTTTAACTTTACACATTAAAACTCAATAAATATTTAAATCCAACATTGGAGTACTGAAATCAAACTTTAACTATATTATCACTTATATCTTCAGAAAGAAAAATTAGTTAAGTTTGATCTGGTGAGCATTTATTATTAACTAATTTAATTAAGACTTAAGCTTAAAACTTAGCATTTACTAATACAAAATCCTCACCATATGGTGGAGGACAGTAAAAATGAAGACTGTGGCATAAAGAAAGAGCTGAAAAGTACACTTAATGTGATTTTATGAAAACTTTGTATTTTTATAAGAAATGATTAACCCGAATCCATGAGCCTTAAAAAAAAAACAAGGTTGGTGTGTTTTGGGTTTTTTTTTTTTTTTTTTTTTTTTTGGTTTGTTTAAAAGTAGCAAAATGCTTTCTAAAGTAACATACTTCTTCTAGAATAGCACTAGATTAAGCTTCACGGAGCCTGCAAATATAACTTTGATATGAAAAATATACTTGGCAATAAAAGGTGTGAAACAGATCTGGAATGGAATCCATAAGAAATTTATGTCTGTTGGCCAGACAGACTTTTCCAAATGAGAAAGAAGACAGATTGTGTTTATATTTAACATAAGAAGTGGATGTTGTTGATCATTACTTAAGAAGATAACTTACTTCTGCACACCAGGTCTGCTTTGGGCAGTCCTGGACCACTGCGATGAAACCAGTGCTATGGCAGGAGTAGGAGATGCATGGATTGCTGGGGTCATCAAATGAAGCACCAATCTGGGAGGCAGAGAGGAAGAAAGAAGAAAGGAGTTATTCATCTTGATTTCTTGTTGAGGTTGAAAATAAAAATCTGTAAAAAAAAAAAAAAAATTCAAATTCAGATTGTTAAGTGAATTTCCAGAGGTACCTTCAGTCACTAATTAATATTTAAGAAAAGTGAGTTAAAAGCTGCCTACTTCCATGAATAAATCAATATGCCTCCTTGAGAGCACAGACTGTGAGTCAAGATTCTGAATCCTCAAGTGAAAATTCACATATTCTATTCACCTACTCAGTCACTGTATTATATTTTAAAAATATTTTCAAGAAAGGTTGTATTATGATAACAGGAAATCAACCAATTGTTATGCTCTAAATTTGAGGGAAAAGAAGTAATCTAAGTAGAAAAATTGGCACAAAATAGTTTTATCAGATTACTACAAATGATAAATGATAACAAATGATATATCCCACGAGACATCCTACCTCTACTTCTGATTATATACTTGTAAAGTTCTCTGGATTGCTTTAAAAATAATTTATGTTCGAAATTCAAATGCCAGTTTGGAAAACTGTATTTATTTCAAACTGCAAAATGAACTTTCTGATAAACTGGAATTTTATTATTTCAACTATTTTACATACAAATGGTTAGAGGTAAAACTTTTCCTTTGTTCTTTAAACATCATCATATTTTATGTTTAAAAACTTGCATAGATTCTATGAGGCGCCTAGATGGCTCAGTTGGTTAAGCATCTGAATCTTGATCTCAACTCAGGTCACGATCTCATGGTTTGTGAGTTCAAGCCCTGCATTGGGCTCTGAGCTGACAGCAGGGAGCCTGTTTGTGATTCTGTCTCTCCCTCTTTCTGCCCCTCTTCCACGGCACTCTACTCTCTCTCTCTCTCTCTCTCAAAATAAAAATAAAATGGGGTGCCTGGGTGTCTCAGTCTGTTAAGCATCCAATCTTGATTTGGGCTCTGGTCATGATCTCATGGTTCATGAGCTCGAGCCTCATATCGGGCTCCATGCTGATGCCATAGAACCTGTTTTGTATTCTCTCTCTCTTCTCTCTCTCTGCCCCTCCCTCCTTGCACTGTCTCTCTTTCAAACCAAATAAATAAACATTTAAAATAAATAAATAAACTAAGAAAAAAAAACTAGAATAGATTCTCAAATCACATTACCTTTGGAAACCAAAAATTAAGAAACCAAGACAGAAATGTGAACATGATAAAGAAGTTAAAACACTCATCAGCTCTGTTTTATATATTTCTTAACATACCACATAGATTTTATGCTAGACTCTTAATATTTAGTATCACCAGCTCAAAAGGATTATCAATTTGAGAACCATGTGGGTTTTATGGCTTCCTGGTACATTTTTTAAAAAGTTAAATTACTTTCCAAAATGCCAAATCACTTGTCAAAATCTAGCCCTGAATATACGTGTTGTTATATTCACATAATGGGGTTCCAGTCTTTTGGGGTTTTTCATTTGATCTCTGACAGGCTGGCCATCTGATATTTCTGGCTATAATTACAGTTTAACTCTGTTCATTGATTTGAATGTCACAGAGTGTGCCTTCTCCATCTGGTCAGACCCCTGGGAAATTTTATTCAGAAGTTAGGTAGTTAATGATCAAGTGCATTTTCCTCCTTTGAAGCGAGCCATGCTGAGTGTTACATTTGATGCTCCTTTTGAAGTGAATATAGGGGGGAAAAATGAACAGATCCTGCTCCACCATTACCAATGATTTTTTCAAATTATAAACTGAAAAAGCCTACATTTATTCATAATTATATAAATAAAAATATTTTAAAGTAAAAACAGCCTTACCTTATACTCAGTATTGTTAAATAAGCACGTTCTTGGTTCTGAAAAATAAATACATTATTTTACCCTAAAATAAAGATTATAATTCTGTTTTTATTTATAAACCAGAAATTGCATATGGAATCATATTTATCAACCAATTAAAATGTTTCTTCCCAAACACCGTCATCTCCCTTTAATAAACTCATTATATTCATAATTATTAATTCTAGGTTTCCCCCACTCCAAAGATAGTGAGTTTTAAGAGATCAAGTATGATTCTGTTTTATTTATCACACTCCTCTAGCATGGAGTTTAACACATATTAGAAGCTCAATGAATATCTCTTGAATATGTGAATATGTAAACAACTGTTCAATTCAAATAATGTATTGTGAATACACACCACAGTATCCAATTTCACAGCAGGAATCATCAGCTTTGAACTTTACAAGCCTCTCTCCAGTTTTGCATGTGGGTGCAGAAGGGCACTCCTTGGGTTTACAGTCTACAGCCTTTGCATCAGTACAGGTGCATTTGTGGCAATTGGCAGTCCATATATCTCCAGGCTACAGACACAAACCAAGTTCAGACTTCTATTCAGATACAGGAATGACAGCAATTGGATTAAAGTAGAGACAAAGTGTGTACTTACAGATTTCTCTTCTCCCAGCGGACCATGACAAACTGTTAACATGAGATGATAAAAGGTAATTAAATTTGGCAAAATAGAACCATCTGTTATACATAGATAACCACCAGGTGGCCAATACAGAAAAACAGAATTATGGAGAATTGTATGGTGCCTTCAGGTGGGTAAATCACATCCACCTACTTTGAGCAAACTGTCTCTAATGAGTATAGATATTTCCTACTTTACAATGCCAGCACAGGTTAATTATTAATTTCTGCTGGCAGTGGTCAATAAATCTTAAGACTGTTGTTTTACTTACTGTTTTACAGTCTGACTTCTGCTTCCATACCCTGCAAGTCACCAAGACTCTGTAATTACCAGTCCCTAAGGCCCTTTATCAGTTTTTCAAGTTCCCTACAATTGCTGACATTTTTAACTCTCACCTTCTTGAAAATGTTCTCCTCCCTTCAAATTCAACACTCTGAAATTCCTTTCTTTATTAGCAACTTTTTCTCTTCCTTCTCATTGTCTCTGTCCTTTCCTGGTACTTTTCTTCTATCTTCAGTATCCACTGTAATGTCAAGTGGATGACTCTCAAACTTGTAGCTCCAGTACAGATATCTCTTCTAAACTATGGGCCCAGGTTTCCCTTGGCCTAATAAACAGCATTGCAGACCTAATAAATGGCATTATTGAGACCCTCAAACTCAATAAGCACAAAACAGATTATATCATCTTGCCCCTAAAACCAGTTTCTCATCTAAACTGACTTCTTCCTATTGAGAACCAAAGTATTCTTTCAATTATTTGAGCTTAAAACTTAGGAGTCATTTTGATTCCTTCCATTTCATCACTTGGCACCCAATCGACTGCAAAATTCTGTATCTTTATCTTTACTTCATTCCCTTCCTTTCCTGGTTGTACTTGCTACAGTACTACTCCAGGATGTTGTTATCTTTAATCTAGCATATGTGGGCTTTTCCAGGGGTAACTCTGACTCAGATTTCTTCCTGATCCAATCAATTCTCTATACCACAGGTAGAACAGTTTTTCTAATGCCTAGTTTTCACCTCATCTTTGCCTTGGTTAAAAACTTTGGATGGCCCCTAACAGACTTATAAAATAAATACCTAATTTCAGCATTCTAGCTTCTGAGGTCTGCCACAATGTGGCTCCAATCTATCTTCCCAACTTAGTCTCATTCTCTCATTTACATGCCCTGGACTAGCCTACATGTTTCTCTCAAATTCCAATTCTGTAGTGAAATACCTAAAGATTCCTCCAAAGTATACAATATATGTAATATATACATGACAGATAATATGTGCTCTCTATATAATACATATTTCAAGTCTTTTTTATTGTGAAATTTATTTTCAGCCTTATATGAAAACTGTTTTTCTTTAAAAAATATCCCTTCTTCCACTATATCCTAAGATTAGAGAATGATTTTCTTTTTGGGGAGGGGGCGGGTAACTTCTGTCACTTTCTAAAAAGCACATCACATTGGCTGGAGAACAGTGGGGACTCAAAATCCTCTAAAATTATCGAACTTTGGTTAACTTTAATTTCCCTTACTCCTCAAAAAATCTGGAATTATCTGGTTTAAAAAAATACTATTTTTTAAACAATTTTTTGATGACAATTTTTTGATGAAGCTATCATATAATTAAATAAAACACTTTATTTAGTAAGTAAACTCTATTTTGAGTAAGTAACAAGAGGTATTTGTTTGGTTTGGCTGCATTAGTCTGTGGATGAGAAAACAGACTACCATTTGCTATGTATTTGGTGAATAAAAGCTAAATTCCTCCATTTCCAGTTTTCCTATTCTGAAACATTTCCACAGCTAGCAACTTTCATAGGCATGACCTCTGATATTTGATTTACAAGAAGAACCATTAATGTAGAATGGTTGATTTTCAGGTAGAAGTATTCTTGTTTTTTTAAGTTTGTTTATTTATTTTGAGAGAGAGCGAATGCATGCAGCAGAGGGGCAGAAAGAGGGAGAGAGAATCCCAAACAGGTTCCACACTGTCAGTGCAGAGCCCAATGCAGGGCTTGAAATCACGAACCATGAGATCATTGCCCAAGCTGAAGTCAGAGGCTTTACTGACTAAGCCATTCAGGTGCCCCTTGAGTGGAAGTATTCTTACCTGGAGGTGGTGGAAGTGATGCTGGACATCCTGTGTGAAAACAGGCACCTCATGTTAGCCTCTAAAGTTATTGAAATTGTTTCGGGGTAAAATAGTTATCTAATAACTGAAAATAATTGGCTACATTGCTAGTCTTACAGACTTATTTCTGTCTACCTTCCTATGGGGAATAAGCTTAGGCATTCCCTGAGCCTGCACTGATGGGTTAACAAGGCATAAAGAATTACAAAGCCATAGGATGTTCGCTCACACCCAAGTTTGGGTAAACAAGATTAGGTAAATAGGTATAGAGAGGGCAGGGCAGAGGCCCCAATATGGAACAAAGGTATATGAGGTAAACAAGATTAGGTATTCAGGGCAGAAACACCCCCCAACTTAGTACTATAGCAGAAAGCTGCTTTCACAGGAAGGAAGGAACAAATTAGGTAAACAGGTAAATAGGGCAAAGGGGAAGTTGCCCAGAGCTGAGCTAATTAACAAAAGAAAGGCTGACCCTGAGGTTGAGTGCTCTGTCTTTCTTGTCCCCTAGACCAGTTTAGTTAAACAGAGGTGGTGCCTCACCTCTGCTGTAAACAACCTTCTGCCTGACCTCCTGGCACCAGGATTTTGTTTTGTATTAACCCAAACCCCTAACCCCGCATATTTTCAAAACCTCCTTTCCCTCATGTCCATGAGTTAATGTTGACAGTTTCATTATCCCTTTGTGCATGTCCATCACCATGTTTGTAAGCCTTCCGATCCTAATGAAAATAGATCAAGGACCCTTAATTGGGGCTCTCGTCTTCTCCCAGACATTAGTCATCTCCCACATTTTAATCCTGTGTCCCATTTTCTTGCTAGACAAGAAAGAACTCAAGACCCAGAGTCTATGACACTTTCCTTTTCTGCTCCTCGTGGCATTTCAAATTGCACCTTAGAGAAAAATCCCTTTGGACCTCAAATTTGAATGGGAGGGGAAAATGGGAGCCTAGAGGAGAAATGAGAAAATATCAAGGTAAACTACTCCTTGATTTTTTTTGGCAGACACCTCCTATTAAAAGGACAGTAAAATATGCATTCAAAAAGGAAAAGGATAATTCAGGTATAGGAAAATGTGTTATTAGTAATCTAGTTTTAATCCTTTAAGAACTTTTATCCTCTTTTTAACTTCCTGAAATATTTCAATCTTATTCCATCTCCACCTGCACCAGATGGCGTAAGCTGGCCATATGTTTCTTTTTAAGTCTTCACATATCACATATTTTGGTCAACCCAACAATTCACTCAAAAAGTTCAAATTGTATTTCCAAACTTCTAAAAAATCAAATTAATATTTTAATTCTACCCACCAAGCAAAAGTCCAGCCTAGAATATTTGAAAGAACTTAAAATTGTTACATGTTGAGGTAAAGGGGCCACAACAACCAATAAGGGCAGAAGAAACAGAAAGAAAATTAGTTAAAGATGTGGGAGCTTGGGGATCAAATGTCTCTTTTAACTGAGGGAGGCTAAACTAATCCCCAATTATAAATGCTTAACAGATTAGCAGAAAACAGCAACCAGAGAGAGAAATGTCCTATTAGGGATAAATACAGCAGAAAATCTTCCCTGATCAGAATTCCAAGGGTTCATTGAAGACATTTGTAAGAGGAGCCATAAAGAACAATCTCCTAATCTCCACATTGCTGTCAGAGTCAATTCTCTAAAACATCTTTCTGATCATCTCATTCTCTTGACAAAATCCTTAAGGGGATCCCATTTAGTGTATGGATAAAGTCTCATTTAAATTTAGAAATAAGGTTTTTCTTGAACTTGCTTCTACTTTCCAATCTCATTTATCCCCTGAACCTCATACATTCATGACCGATACCTGGCTGATTCCTGAACTCATTCATGATATCACATGTCTCTGTCTTCTCGTGGCTGGTTGGCAGGAATTCCCTCCTCACCCCAGCCAATATTAAACTCAGTCATCTCCTTTCTGATGCCTTCACTCAACATTACCAACTAATAAGCAGAAATTAATATTCTATTCTCACTATACAACTGGGACCATAATGATTATACATGTTTGGGGGTTAGCCTTAAATATACTGTAATGATAGTATCTGTGCCCATAATAATCTACCTACAAATACACAAAAGTAATAAAACAGCAAGGACTTTATTTTATTGATATTTTTGCTATTAGCTTCTGCTACAAGTCTAGCATATATAAAGAAATATTAGTTAGATAAGTAAAGAAATTGGGATTTGCCCCATACTGACCTGTTTTATTTTCAGTTTCTTGGTCTCTTGTTGTGACTAGAGTGGTTTCTAAAGAGAAATAAACTAATGGTATTGTCATTTTATTTATTAGGATAACACGTATGCATATCAAGTCTCTCTCTCTGTGTGTATGCACAAATGACAGTGCAAAGTCATGCTCAAAGGAAGCTTTGTGTGAAATAAAGAAGTCATTCCAGCACAGTTGGGTCATTTCATTTTACCTGGGTAGGATACTTTGGGTCTTGTTGTGATTTTAGTTGACATGGAGGTGGAGCCTACAAAAGGAAATACAAAAAAATTTCAAGAATAGCACATTTCATAATCCCATTCCCAGAGATTTCAAGCTCCATAATTAAGTCTTCAGATGAGGAATTTTGGTGAAAGCCTAAACAATAAAAACAAAAACAAAAACAATCCTAGATTATATATATATAATATATATATATAATTTATTTATTATTTATTTATTTATAAATATATATATTTATTTATATATTATATTTATATATATTTATTTATATATATATGTATATATATATGTATATATATATAAATGAACTTCAAAGTCATGTTCCAAAACTTTGGGAAAATCTTCCTGGCCTTTCTCTCCTGTTTCTTCTAGCTTTCCTCTCCCCAAACCCAACTCCTCATATATAATCATAGGTGCACAGATCATTGAGGAATTTGTATTGCCAGCAGTCACCTGTTTGCATTCTAGTTCCAGAGGTTTCCTTGACTTCAATGGAAGCAGTGGCTGCTAAGGGAATTACAAAAGCAGTAAGTATAGGGGACTGGAGAAGCTAGACTTTGTCTTCAGATAAGCTGGTCTGTCTTCTGAGATGTCACCAAGAAAAGTTCATTTATTATTATTTTACTTACCTGTGGTAGAATTTCCAGGAGCAGTGGTTGTTTCAAATGCTTCCCTGGAGGTACCTAAAATAAAGACAGGAAGAGCAATGCGCTTTTTTTTTGTCTCAGAAGAAAATGTCCTAAGACATGTCTACATGAGACAAGAGTTTTGAGCACCTAGCATGTACCAATGCATCTACTAATGCTAGGACATCCTCCTGCAATTGAAACATAAGAGGCCCCTATCTTAGAAACTCCTTGATCACAGAAATGAATTGAATATTTTCCCACGACCCAGGTAAATTTCACACTTATAGGTCTCCTTCTCTAAATGATACAAATTTTTTTCACATCTAATTCTTTTACTTCCTATAACTTTGTTTCCTGGTTCTCTTCTATTAGTTTTGGGGACTGTGAAGTTATGAGAGTAAAAAAAAAAAATGAGAAAACATCTGTGTTGATCAAGATGGCCTAAACATTCCCCTCAGCTTGACTAAATTTATAGACGTATCTTCCTGATTAAAGGGCCCTGGACTCTCTTTTCTTAGAGCATTTACTTTAGAAAATTTGTGGCTATAAATTCTTTCTCTGTCCTCTTGAGATACAAATCTTTCCCTAGTCTCTGGACAGTTTTACAACCCAAGAATGTCTTCCCCAAAGACCTTGGAGCCACCTCTTTGAAATATAATCACTGAGAATAACAGTAACCCTATCTCTTTGTCTCTATGGGAAGTTGGAGCCTAACTTTATTCTATAAGCACCAATTAGCAAACTTAGGTGGCTTCATCGTATAGACCAGCCTCCCCTCCAGTACTTTTCCCACTAGCTCACCCCAGCCCTTAAAATATCCCCTGGATTTTATTTCAGAAAAGAGGAGGTAAAACTCACTGCTATTGCAATGGGCTTTACAATAATTACAATAATCTTAAATAAAGTCTTCATTGCCATTTAAATTCCATCTGGTGCAATTTTTCTTTTCGAGTTCAAGTCTGGCATTCATTCATAGAGATAAATATTGGTTATCTGAAACACTTAGGTGTGAAAGAGAAGAATGTCAAGGATATAAACTTCATTTGAAGTCATTGCCATTACCTTGGGTGGGACTTTCTGGGACACCAGTAATTCTACTTGATGCCACACTAGTACCTACGAAGGCAAGTGAAAAACATTTCATATCAGACACACCTCCTATGGCCATCCCCAAAAATTAACAGTGAGAAGAGAAAGTAAGCCGGGTGAAAGTCTGGGTCAATACTGCATCCAGCCCATAGATTCCCCTTGTGAATTACAAAACACACCCTTTTTGGGCAGATGTGTCCTCATAGATTTATGTCTTTTTAGAGGAATGTTGGCTGGATTTCAGCATCTATTCCTCCTTTTAGCATTGTGTCCTGTGTACCTACCTATACAAACTTACCTGGGTGCTCTGGTCTGAGTCCAGAAACTCAGAGCAAGAAGATAACAATGGCTGAAAAAAGTACATTCCTAATGAGATTCTGCCCCATTTCCTGGCCCTGTATTTTTACTCTCAACATTCCCCTACACCGAAGCGAAGCTGTAGGAGTCTTTAATGAGAATTCAATAGATTTGAATCACTGACTCTTACTTATTTACATTCCAACTCCAGTGGTCGCCCCTAAGAGAGGCAAACAAGAATGAGGTCAGGACTGCTCTGTTGATGTTTCAACAGTTAATTCTAGAGAAAGGATATTATTTTTTTTAACTTAGATACTCTGCCACTTACTAAATATTTACTAACCTGTATTGGAGCTTCCAGGAATAACTGTTGTGCCAGAGGCTACCCCAGTGGTACCTGCAATAAGAAGGAAGGATGAGCCTCACAAACCCTTTCTCACCCTAAGAAAAGTGTAAAATTGGCAAGTGCTCCTATTTCTCTGAAGCAACAGAAAACAATTTAAAACAATTTTTCTTGTATCATGTGTTAAACCTGACATGTTTTCTAATGCACTTTCTCATGATTGAAATGTTCAAAGAAAATATAAGAGGAAAAGCTACAATTGTGTCAAAAATCTTATTTCTCTAGATCCAGAATCATCTAGAATCTTATTAGTAAAGGAGAGAATGTCTGTCTTATATTCACATGGTTTACTTCCAGTGACTTAACTCTTTGACTCTCCAGTGGAAGAAAACCAGAGAAAAACAACTGCATCTATACATATCTTGGCTGGTGGTGACTTTCACTAATTCTGGAGTATTGCCTGGCAAAACAAAGGGGGTAAAGTTTCTTAAAAAAAAGGTGTGTCTAGAGAATTACATCTATGGTTATGTTTCCTAGGAAAACTCAGGGAACTAACCTAATTTGACCCTATGAGCTATTATTAAAGGAAAAGGAACCACTTCCAGTGATGTTCATTTTCATTCACAATCTGTGTATAGTGAGCTCAAATGAAAAAAACCATGGAGAATCCAAAATCCAGTAAAATTCACCTGATGAAATTCTTGCTTCCATAGTTCCAACACCTTCTTTAAAAGTTGTGGTTTCTGTAAGAGCAAAGAAGAAAAAAATTGAGAAGATTAAGAATTTGAAAATAGGAGAATATACGGCAGTGTGCAATTTTGTCCATAGGCCCTTAAAGGGGAATTCCTTTTATTTCCTGATTTACCTGCTTGGAAACTTGCAGGTGATGATATATTTACAGAGCCTGTCCCAGTGGTAGCTGGGATGTGAGAGAGAAGAAAGAGACAGTAATGTGAGCACTGTCTTTCTTATTGGATGGGGATGATCATTTAGGAAAAATTCATGTGTTTCTGTGATACAACATATTCCTTCTCCAGGACTCCTTGCCCCCAAAAGTAAAATAAACATTTTTTCTTGCTCTGTTTTATCCCCTATGGTAAACTCCATTCTTCTACGATCCCTGTTTTCTGGAATTAGTATCATGGAGATAGGTGCCTTCCCCGTTTCACCTTTTTCACTTCCCCATGCTTACCTATTTTTCTTCCAGTAGACTGGTTCCCTGGAATTAGGTTGGTGACTCCTGAAGCTTAAAAAATGAAAAGAATTAAGAATCTTGACATTTTAATTATTTCAAAACAGTTCTCCCTTCCTATTTCAAAGTTTTATATCTATTAGGTCAGGCCCTCTGAAAAATGAATCTTACTAAAAATTACATATGTTGTCTGAAAATTCTGTTTGCTCCTGTTTGATCTGGGATTCTGAATCCCCAGATTAGAAGCAGAACAGTCTCCTGAGTCACATCCCAGGACTCCAGCACTCTGTCTTATAGACTTGACTTAATCCATACTGGCTGAGCCCAAACTATCCCCTTTTCCAGGCTCCTCTGCCTTTACAAAGCCCTTTTTTTGTAACACCTTTTAAATTTACTTTGAATATGTGTTTTTGTTTTAACTGTTTAAATTTCAGTATAGTTGACACAGTTTCATTAGTCTCACGTGTACAACAGTGATTCAACAACAAGTCTATCCATCATGCTGTGCTCACCACCAGTGTTGCTACAATCCATCACCATACAACACTGTCACAATACAATTAACTATATTCCATATGCCGTCCCTTTTATCCTCATGACATATTCACTCCATAGCTGGAAGCTTGTTATCTCTCACTCCCCTTCCCGCATCTTTGCCCACCCTTTGAAGCCAGGGTATCATGTTTTAACTTCTTGGTCTTCTGACTATGTGTGTTTACCCTAAATAAACTCACCAGCATCCACCACTTAAATATCATTTGTAAGCAATCGGCTGACAAATGTATATCTTCAATGTAGGCCTCTCTTCTGTACTCTAGTTGCACTTAACACTTCTCCTGAGCATACTACTGAATACCTCAGGGCACTTTATTTTATTTTTTAAAATTTTATTTACTTGTTTGTTTCTTTAAATATGGAATGCTTCTTGAATTTGCATGTCATTCTTGCACAAGGGCCATGCTAATCTTCTCTGTATCGTTCCAATTTTAGTATATGTGCTGCTGAAGCGAACACCTCAGAGCATTTTAAATTCAAACTGCCCAAATTTGTCCTCACTATATCTTCTATCAGTTATCAATTTTTTTTTTCCTCCTCCAGTATATTCCCAAATTTGGGGATGGCACTTCCATCCGTCTACCTAAGCATCCAAACTATGAGCTAGATTCACCCAAAACATCCTTCTCTCCTTCACCTCTCCATCGCATCATAATAAATGCCAACTTGCCAACATATTGCACATTCTTTGTGACCTCCATTTTCCGACATGATTGCCTCTGTAATCTGTCTGTAATCATGTCTTACCTCCAACAGTCTCAAACTGGATGACATACCTCCAACACTTGCTTTCTTACTCCCCTTTAAATCATGCCTAACTTACGCCTAGTTAATCTTCCAAAAAAGTAAATCTATGCATGATAGTCAATCTATCCAAAAACCTTTCAATTTCTCCTTATTGTCAATGGAATCACAATTTAATTTTTTTCATAACTGAATCCTATAATATTATGGAATACAAAACTGATGGGTGATCTCCTTTTTTTCCCCCTTTTCAGGACATTTCTGTCACAACTTTGACAACCAGAAATTTTGACAAACCTCCCAACATCTGCTCTTGCGATGGTTTCCCAATATCTGAGTTGTATTCCACAAGTTTAGATTATTATAATTTCCTATTTTATACTCCCATGCTTTTTAATAAATGTTTCTTTCCTTGATCATTTTCATTGAGTAGACAAAAAATATTAATGTGAGATTTTAAAAAATGCCCTAAATTTATTTTAGTCATCTTAATTTACTTGGGTTGGAAACTTTTGAGTAACCTGTGATTTCACCTATGACCATAGTACCTATAAAGACAAGTAGGAAAATATTTTACCAAAAAGACTCCTGTTTTCATTAAGAAATGTACCACTAAGAAACTACATCCTAATAAATGTGCATATGATGAAGTCTGTAGTCCAGGAGATTCTAGTACATTAAGATCACAACCCCAATTATCTCACAAGTCTTCAAATTAAAAGTTTTATCATCTTCTGTCACTACCAATATCCTATGAGTAATCAGTGAAATCTCAACAATTCTGAATGCCATGACTGACCTGTTTGAATTACATGCACAGTGGTGTCACGGCTTAGTCCCAGAGTTGTAGCCCCTGTGAATAAATAAAAATTTAAGGTGATTTTAAACAATTTTGAAATCTGGAAAAAAGTTGTATGTTATGAAAGTAGAAGACATACTCTCAAAGAAGATGGCTTTTGAGTGAGATACTAATAAAGAGTATTAGTCTCTTTGTAACTTTGACTAACTCATGTTGGCATTTCCAGAAATAAGTGTGGTGAAAGACAACCCTGGCGGAATTTGAAATGGACATGAAAATGAGATTTAAAAGAATGAGAAAGATACTGTGAAATTGAGAGAGAAAGAGAGAGACAGAGAGAGAGAGAGAGAGAGAGAGAGAAAGAGAGAGAGAGAGAGAGACCATAGTAATACTTTTTATGCCCTTAAAATATCATGGAAGAGATAAATTCACATGTTTCTAATAAGCAATAAAGGGGTTTCGTTATGCACAGACAAGCAAACACCATGCTCTCCCACAGACTCTTTCATTTCTCCAAACCAATATATGGTAAAGTTTCATTCTGGAGCCCTTTGTTCTCTGTGGTTTAATGCTTTTTGTAATAGCGTTTTTCCTCTGCTCATTTGTTTTCCCTCCTGTGACTTGGCTTCCTGATGCTTCAGTGGGGATTCAGGTGTGTGAAGGAGCATGTAAATTTTTTTTAATTTGTTGAGACCTTAGTTATGAGGAAAACCTGAGAAGAAAGGGTTTTATGTGCAAGATAAGTCTAAGACTGATGAATTAAATCCTACTAACCAGGACTAGAATTTTCTGGACCCCTGGAAACTTCAGCTGACTCTGAAGTAGTATCTGCTAAGGCAAGATGGATAAAGAATTGAGAGTAATATATCATTCTTAGCTTCATAAAATATAAAAGGCTGGTGTATAGAGAAAATCAATCTGAAGAACAAAGTCCACGTCTGATTGACCTAACATATGGTCTCTTCAAATAGAATACAAAGCCCTATCTTCGCTGGTCTGCTCACTCATTCATCATCTAACACAAACTTAAACATAAAACTGTTGAGAACACAAAAGGTTGAAAGCAAACCACTCACTAGTGGCCATTCCAAATACAGTGGTAGCTTCAAATTCTGTAGAAGTTGTAGCCTCTGAGAGGAAATAGGAGAAAGCAACATGAAATGCAGAAATTTGGCTAAAGTTCATAGAAGCAGGTTTCCTCAACTTTTTCACAACTTACTTGTGTTGGAACTCCCAAGTGCGATGGTTGTACCTGTGGTTATCCCAGTGGTAACCGAAAGCACAAAAGGAGATAATCGATGTATTAATTCCTTTTTACTTAAAATTAGGATTTAGTTTAGAAGACATTGATGGGTTCCTCTAATCAACTAAAAGGTTTAGATCAGGAACTTCCTTGTCTTAAGTGATATATCAATACTGGTTTCTATTATACCATTTTATTACAAGTCTACAAAATATAAGACAATTCACATGGGATAAAGAGTTAACATCATGACAATTTGTACTCAAAGAGAGATTAAGGTAAGGTAGAATAGAATTCCCTCTAAGTTCATTACAGTCACTGTGATTGACTTTAAGACGTAGAGAAAAATATTATTTGACTGCTCATACTCATTTATTTTAATTCCACCCTTGGTGTTTCCACCACCTCCAAAAGAAGTTGTGGTCCCTAAGTGAAAGGAAGAAAGGAGAAGGAAAGTGAATTCAGAAGGATCATATAAATGAGAAATGGTGGTTTCCCAGGGAATGGTAGGGAAAGTGTGTGATTGGGAGGAGATGTTGAAGCAGGAGGCAGGGAAGTGAGTTTTCCATTACTGAAGCTTGTCACATTCCCTGTTAGGTTATTGATTTACCTGTGTTGGAACTTCCAGATGCTGTTGTGCCAGTGATTACACCTGTAGTGCCTGCAGTAGAAAAGAGAAAGACAGAATCCAAATGGTGATGCATTTACCTTTCTGAGAAGAGCATGGCCAACCAGACTGTCTGTGACTGGAAAGTAGCAGATCTTTTTTGAGCTATCCTGTCAAGATGAAGTTCATTCTCTATTTTTAAATTCAGGGCCACAGGGGCGCGTGGGTGGCGCAGTTGGTTAAGCGTCCGACTTCAGCCAGGTCACGATCTCGCGGTCCGTGAGTTCGAGCCCCGCGTCGGGCTCTGGGCGGATGGCTCGGAGCCTGGAGCCTGTTTCCGATTCTGTGTCTCCCTCTCTCTCTGCCCCTCCCCCGTTCATGCTCTGTCTCTCTCTGTCCCAAAAATGAATAAACGTTGAAAAAAAAAATTTAAAAAAAAAATAAATTCAGGGCCACAATAAACATGTTGGCTTACAGTCCAGCTTTGATGACTAGCTTCCCTAGGATTAAATATCAGGAGTCTCCAGGCCTTTCCAAAGCTTACCTGTTTTACTTCTAGGGCTTGGTGTCTCAGATGTACCAGTGGTAGCTCCTGATTACAAGAATACAAACAATATTTGTGTAAATGTATTTATTTGTATTCAATGAAATAACATCTGAAATCCAAAATTTGCTAGACCTAAACTTCCAGTTATTTCTGTCATCTTTGCTTCCCTAAATAGAACTACATGGACATACTGCCTCCAACTGATACTGGGGTAATATCTTCAATATCAAAAAGGGACCTTTCTGAACTCCCCTTATGGTAATAAGAATTACCATATAAGGTTTGCCCCCAGAAGAAATGAAATCATTTTCATAAATATAAACTTCCTCTAACAAATGTCCCCAAGAAAAGGCAAAGACAGAATAAATCATCAGGAACTCAAGAATTGCCGAATCCTGGGGCACCCGGGTGGTTCAGTGGGTTAAGCGTCTGGCTCTTGATTTTGGCTCAGGTTCTGATCTCAAGGTAGTGAGATTGAGCCCCGTGTCGGGCTCAGCATGGAGCATGGAGCTTGCCTGGGATTCTCTCCTCCCTCCCTTCTCTCTCTCTCTCTGACCCTCCCCCACTCATGCCCATGCTTTCTCGCTCACACTCTCTCTCTGTCTCAAAATAAATAAATATATTTTTAAAAAGGAGTTACCAATTCCACTTTCACTGGTTATACTTCCTTGTAATGGAAGTTGTAGCTTCTGATAGTGAAAAGAAAGTAGTGATGGCTAATGGAAAGTCATAAAAAAGAATCACATGCTATTCCTCCAGAGCTAGTCCCAAGAAAGAAATTATAGCACATCCTTCCTCGTTGGCTTACCTGTGTTGGAAATTCTGGGTGAGATGGTACTTTCTGGGGTCACTCCAATAGTACCTGAAAGCAAAATGGAATGATATGATCATTTGAACTTTACTCCTATAAGAAAAGCATATTATAGGAAAGGGTGGGGAAGCTACACAACTTCTTTATTATGCAAAAAAAGATTATTTTTGGCAATAGCTTGTTTCAGAGTTGTTTGTGCACTTTCTAATGTTTCATTCCCAAAATAGTGGTGGGAGAGCACAATGTGGGATAGTGGTGGAGAGTCTCAAGACAAAGGTATTTTTCCTTTATTTACCTGTTTGAATGCCAGGGACTTGGCTACTGGATCCCCCTAGAAGAAGAAACAACAGGATTGATCACCAATTAAATTTACTTTTGGGTGAAGTACTGATGTTATAGAAATTTTAATGTTCTAGAAATGTTTAGACATGTGACAAAGAAATCTAGTGATATAATGTAGTAGTAATATAGTATCATGATTAAGAGGTTAGATTTCTGAACCAGACTGCCTGAGTTGAATCCTGTTTGTTTGCTGTATGACGTTGGGCAAGTTGATTAATATCTCTAAGCCATGTTTTCTCATCTGTGAAAATGATAGTACCTCAGTTTGGGGTAAGGTTTAAAATAATAGCAAGAAGGGTGTAGGATAATGCCTGGCACATACTTAGAGCTTGAAACTGTTAATTGTTATTGCTGCGCTTGTATGTGAAAAGTGGCAAGGTTAGGAAGCTTATGAACTCACCTGTATTAATTTCAATTCCTGTGCTTCCACTGCCTCCAGGGGGTGTTGTAGCTTCTAAGACAGAGGAAAGGTAGAAAAAATGTGAGGTGAAGAGGATTTAATGTTTTTTTTAAAATATGATTTATTGTCCAATTAGCTTACATAAAACACCCAGTGCTCATCCCAACAAGTGCCCTTCTCAATGCCCATCACCCACTTTCCCCTCTCCCCAACCCTCCATCATCCCTCAGTTCTCTGTATTTAAGAGTCTTTTATGGTTTGCCTCCCTCCCTCTCTATTTGTAACTGTTTTTTTCCCCTTCCCTTCCCCCATGGTCTTCTGTTAAGTTTCTCAAGATCCACATATGAGTGAAAACATATGTTATCTGTCTTTCTCTGACTGACTTATTTTGAGGATTTAGTGTTCTGAGGCAAGTTAATTATGTACTTTTCTGGGCCACTGTACCATGAAAGATACTTTACTACTAGAAGTTTTCCTGTGGAAGACTCTCTTCAGCTGGCTGGCTCACCTGTATTTGAACTCCCTGGTGCAAGTGTAGTGCCAGAAGATACCTTAGGGGTACCTACAACAAGAAGGGTGGCTTTTCCCCTCATGGAGTTGGGGGTGGGAATTCTGTTTATCTTGTGGGCCTTTTCAACCGGTGATAAATTATTTCTGTTCTCTTATGCATAGTTTTATTCCCAAATCAAATAAAGATAGAAATTCCTCAACAGAGAAGTCCACTTTTCCGAGATTTAATGGCAGAAAAACAAGGGTATTCATATTCTGCCTCTTGTTCTTCTGATCCGCTTCCCACCAGAGCCACCTAATGTGCTTCCAGTTCCTTTATTTATGGATACTTCCGTAGTAGCTCTTATGAGAATGAAAATTTTTAAAACTTAATCATGAAGGTAGATAGTTACTGGGATAACCACTGCACATTTCAGTTACTTCTATGCTCAAAGAAGAACATAATGAATAGAGATAAATTTTCTGTGTTCGTTGTGGCCTTCTGTTTACCTTAAATAAAACGCTCTGCCACCATCCTTCCATCAGCTAATATCATGGTGATACTTAAGATGACAAATAGAAAAAGAAAACTCCCTAGACAATTATCACTTTCACTCTCATATTCAGGGAGGTATATATGGAGGCTGGACCATGAAAATGAAGATATTTCAAAAATCTGCCCCAACTGATTCAAAATCAAGTAAAAAATGAAAACACTGTTGATCTTAGATGTAAGTTCCTTAAAAGCCCCTCCTCAAGAAATTATCCTACTAAGAAACAAAAAAGTAATTTATAATCAACCAAAGTCCCCCCCGCCACACAAACACACCTACACCCACACACACTAATTTCCATCTGTTTCCTAACGGACTCTAGTAGTAGTATGGCTTCTAGAAGAAGAAAAGAAGAAACAGATAAAGGTTGGGTATTTAGGAAGTAAAGAAAATATGGTGCGGTGCTCTTACATGAGAAGATCCATGTGAAAGACATTTTTTCACCTTATTTTTAGGAAAGATGCTTTCTTCCCAGCTTGTTAACCTACCAGTATGGGAACTTCCAGGTGCAACAGTTGTACTCGAGGCCACACCAATGGTACCTGAAATAAGAATGTCATGGGATCATCACAGAGAATGTTCTGCATTGAGGCAATCTAAGTATAAAGTAAGTGTATATTTCCAGGGCCATATCTTCAGTTATATTACACATGGACAACTCCAGGAAGGACCATTCATAGAGACTATTTTGTCCATATGGAAGCTCTATGAGCATGCCTTTCTGCTCCTGGATTGAATCGTGTAATTTTTCCCATGTATCAATTATTTCATTCATTCAAAAATATTTATTGAGCCTGTTTAATACTAGAAATTCACCAATAAATAAAATAAATGAAGACTTTTTTTCCCTTAAGAAGTCTATCTTCTAGTAGGCTTACTTAGCAAATATTACACTATTTTCAACTGGGAACAGAAGAGTTTTTCACCATGTTTACCTGTTTTACTTTTAGCGACTTGATTGATACTCCAGAGGTAGTTCTTAATGGTTGAAAGTAGGAAAAATATTTTGAGTATGTTATCACTTTAATCAACCTCGAGGCAACCAGTCATTAAGCAACTTAGAGTTTAAAGTTCAAGATAAAAAGTCAAATGGGAGGCAAAAAATTTCTACTTTCATTTTAGTCATCTACTTGCGTGAGATAGAAGCTTTTGGGACAGTGTTGACTCCTGCCGATTCTGCAATAACATCAATCATGTCCAGTGGGTTAATCTTCCAGGAAATTACTACTACCACCACCCTATTCAGAAATCCACACCACATGGCCAGGCACTGGAAAAGGGTTGTCCAGAAACCAGCAGAGGAGTCTGAATCAATAGCACCATTGGCCTGGGTGTGCGATGGAGGACCTGCCCTTCCTGTATAACAATCTTTCTGATCCAGAGGCAAACTCATGATCGTCATCAATGGCAATGCTAACATCTGGCACTCCTAATTCTCATTGATTTCATCACAGGGTCTCTGATGCTTTCTAAGGAAGCTTTGGCCTCTGGAAACAAAAAATTAGGAAAGTAGAAAGTATGTTTGGGGTGACATATTTCTGCTTGATGTTAGACAAGGAATGATTGCCTCTGAATACATTCACTTACCAACACTGGATTTTCCAGATTTAATAGTTGTGCCAGAGACTACTCCACTGGTACCTAGAATCGCAAAAGGGAAGGGATTGATATGTTATTTCCTTTACATTAAAAGAAAAGCTAAGAAGAAAAATGTTACAAGCTTCTTTTAATTCATAGAAGGCTTATTCTAGGGTTCCTCATATATCTTTTCACAAGAACATTTCTTTCCAAAAGGAAAAAAAAAAGCTGTTTCACATTATAATTCTCATTCTGAATATTGGTAAATATCAGGGAGATATTCACATTTTCTCATGCTTACATGTTTGAATGTCAGAGATCTGGCTACCTGGTATGGTAGTCTGGACTCCTGAGGAGGAGAAAAGAGATGGGGGTGGGGAGAGATATTCTGCCTTATATAAACTTAGGGATGATTAGGGTAAACCATTAACACACTGGAATTTGGAGGTTTAGATAAAGACTTCCATAGGTCAGAAATCATTCTGTGTTTATTTCAGCCAATTTAAATTACTAGAAGGAATTCACAAAAAAAGGGAGAACTTTCTGGTGCTATTTGCAACACCAATGGAGAAATCCCATCATATCTTCAGACTTAGAGCAATGAAACTCAGTGCTGGAATTTATAGATTTTCAAAAAGATTTTTATCCCTACTATTAAACCTATTTTGACTCACTTGCAATGCCCCTAAATTAAATGCAAACTCTCCAAAGGAAAGCTGAGACAGTCCTAAATCTGTTGACCCCCAAATCATGGGCTCTTCATGCTCACCTGTTTGGGCTCCAGTTCCAGTCATTTCTGTGGAAGTTGTGGCCTCTGAAGAAAGAAATAGGAGAATGATGAAATCTGGGAATTTGAAATATTGGGAAAATATATTGTGCTATTTCTTTATTATAACAGCCCTGAAAGCGAGATCATGACATCTGAGATTAAATAAGCGAAATTTCTTCCTTGTTAACCTACCTGTGTTAGAACTTCCAGATGTAATGGTTGTTCCAGACAATTCTCCAGTGGTACCTAAATTGCAAAAAGGTAAACAGAGTAGTAGAGCATTTCACACTCCTAGTTCATCTTAGAATCATTAATGTGGCCCTAAAGCACTGAAGCTCCTTCCTGAAGACTATGAATAAAATTGAAAATGAACAACTTCACAGCACTGTATTTCTCAGGTCAAACTGGGATGGATGTGTTGCTATGGATTTCCCTTTCACTATGTGGTAAAAAGAAGCAGGTCTTTCAATCACCCTTACCTGCCTCACTTCCAGGAACATATCCACCTGTTGTGCCAGAGGTGCCTAAGGATGGGATTAAGCATGGTTTTAATTTTTATAAGTAGTAACCTTTGATGTAACTTGGAGCATTTTGATAATCAGTTGTCTTTATGAAGCTTTCTAATGAAAAAGGATAGAAAATAAATAATAAGCATCATGTATACGAGAGAGATGATAGGAAGTGGCAAGCCCTGGGGAGAAGGTAAACTGGGTAAGGAGGATTAGGAGGATTGGGGGTTAGGATATATTCAATATGAACTCATACCTTTCTTCAGAAAAACAAAACAAATAAACAACAACAACAACAACAACAACAAAAAACACCTCTGTGAGTCAGAACATAGAGGACAGCCTAGGCTTATAATTCCAAGCTGAATAACTTGAATATACTCTCATTGGTATACTACAATATTGTTAGAGGAGGTCATTGAAAGGACATGAATGTCAATTGACCTATGAGCTGGACTCTGGAAATGGGAGTATGGGATGTATGTTCTGCCTACATTTCCACAGCTGGAGCCATTTTCAAGGAAGCAGCCTTGAGAGAGAAATGTGTCATTGAGACCATCTGGATGGTATAGAGTGACTGAACCCACTTAAGATTTCCACACCAGCTTTTAAGATTCTGGTGGTGGGTGCAGAGATCTACTCATCTTGCGGCCACCCAGGACAAGGCTCCCTTGTAAGTTCCCTTATTACACCTGCCATCTACCAATCCAGACTGGCCTGCTTCTTTCTTCCGTTCTCTTCACTGTTTGTGTACAGGGCCAGGCTCAGACTTTACCTGGGAAGCTCCCTAGTTTTGCAAACCAACAAATAGGGCCACAGGGAAAATGTAGGACCCTTTCTCACACTCCCTCCCATTTTAATGCTTAACCCAAACAGAGAAATAATGAGAGACTTAGGCCTCCACTGAAAAGCTCACTGCCTGGCAGTACTCCTTGGGTGATCTCGCTCCTTCCTGTGAAAGTTGTGGCTTCTAACAGAAGAAAAAGGAAAAAGAAAATGTAAAGGCTAGGGACACATGGGTGGCTCAGTCGGTTAAGCATCAGATTTGGCTCCGGTCATGATATGGTTGGGAGTTCAAGTCCCACCTCAGGCTCTGTGCAGACAGCTCAGAGCCTGGAGCCTGCTTTGGATTCTGTGTCTCCCTCTCTCTGCTCCTCCCACACATGACCTCCTTTCTCTCTCTCTCTCTCTCTCTCTCTCTCTCTCTCTCTCTCTCTCTCTGTCTCACTCTCTCTCACACACACACACACACACACACACACACACACAAATAAATAAATAAACATTAAAAAAAAGTAAAGACTTGGAGTGTGCACAGGACATTCAGGTATAATACGTCCTAGGTATACATCCTGTGTATAACTGTCAGGTAATGGACCCCATAATGCCCTGATGAAGGCTCCTTAGAGCAAAAGAGGAAAAATTAAAGTGTCTGAACAGAATTTATTGATGTCAAATATTGAACAACTGCTAAATTTTTCACCAGTCTGCTAAATATGGAACATCCAAAGAGTTTTGATATATATTTTCTTACTCTTTTTTTAATGTTTATTCATTTTTTAGAGAGAGACAGAGCATAAGTTGGGGGGGGGGTGGTGGCAGAGAGAAGGAGACACAGAATCTGAAGCCAGCTCCAGGCTCTGAGCTGTCAGCACAGAGTCTGGTGCAAGGCTCAAACTCACAAACCATGAGATCGTGACCTGAGCTGAAGTTAGATGCTTAACCGACTGAGCTACCCAGGCACCCCAAGAGCTTTGATATATTTCAGTTAGGACCTTTTACTGAAGTTATTAGAAAGTACCATTAGTGCCTTAACAGCGCTCACCTGTGATGATCCTCATTCGTGTTCCACTTTCTCCCACAGAAGTTGTGGCTTCTGAGAGAAGAAAACAGGAGTTGATTGGAAACTATTTAAGGACCACAGAAAGGAGCGTGTAGAGGAGACATCTAATTTGTGGGAGGACATGTGGAAGATTCCCTGTTGTCTTGTTGCCTCACCTGTAATAGAACTGCCAGGGGCAACAGTTGTACCAGGGGCTACCCCAGTGGTGCCTGAAACACAAAGGTCTGAAGTCATCACAGTGATTCATGTTTATCTCCTGAATACCTGTCTCTAGAAGGAAATCTGGATATATCTCATATCAAGGGGCCCTTTCACTGCTTCCTGATGAAAGTGAGAATCATATACCTTTCCTGTGACCTATATCATTAAAAAAGCAATCAAAATAATAATTTTTCCAAGTTGAGGCAACCTCCTCAAACATCCCATGATTTCAAAACAGAGAATAAGGTGGCTTTCTTCCAAGTGTTCACCTGTCACACTCCCAGTTGCTTGGCCTCCCGGTACTGCAGTGGTGCCTACCGTAAGACGAAACAAAAAAAAAAAACAAAAAAAAAAAAGAATTTCCCAAGGAAAATACTGAGCATCAATACTGTTTTTTTGAATAAGAAAATCTTTATATAGGACAGGCCTATTTAGGAATTCACATCATTTTCACTTCTTCCCAGGTGTATAATACTCCTCAGCTCCCCCTGACATCTTAGTGATATATAAGCCATCACAGGAGAAACCTATCATACGGTTTACATCACCAGCATATCTCTAAAAAATAGCCACTGTGAGGCTAGATGCTAGTGTTAAGAGCTCTTCCATATATTAAATATGTGAAATCTAAGAAAATGCTGAAAATAAATACAAACTACTCTGTAGGAGAGCACACCTCCCAACAGGTGACTTTAGGGAGAGCCATAATTCACACTAAACCAAAAACTGTAAACTAATTATTCTCACTGCATCTGGATCCAGTTCCAGAAGTACCACTGCCTTCTGTTAAAGTTGTGGCCTCTGAGGGAAGAAAATGATGAACAATGAGGTCTGAGGATTTGGGATATTAGGGAAAGAATTATGTTGATATTTTTCAGAGCAGGTCTACTAACTATATTATGAGGTTAAATATGGAGATTTATTTCTTATTAACCTACCTGTGTGGGAACTTCCAGATATAATAGTTATCCCAGAGATTTCCTCTGTAAGACCTAAAAGAAGAAAAATAAAGGGATCAACACAGCATTATCTCCCTGATCAATATGGCGTTGAACCACTGGAAGACCTTTCCTGAGGATCTTTGTTTCTGAAGGAAATGAACCATCAATTACTTCCCACAATTTCTTTTCCTGACCCACCTACTAATCCTTGTTCTACTGGAGTTGCCTTTCCATACACCCCACTGAAAGCAGAAGGAGACCTTATGTCACCCTCCCAGTTTCTCTTCCAGCCCCTGGACTCCCAGGAGTGAGAGGTGACTAAAAGAATAAAAAGGCAGATGATCAATTATTTGAGGTGTTTGGGTAGTCAGATGTTTAAAATAGCACTCCTTGGGGCGCCTGGGTGGCGCAGTCGGTTAAGCGTCCGACTTCAGCCAGGTCGCGATCTTGCGGTCCGTGAGTTCGAGCCCCGCGTCAGGCTCTGGGCTGATGGCTCAGAGCCTGGAGCCTGTTTCCGATTCTGTGTCTCCCTCTCTCTCTGCCCCTCCCCCGTTCATGCTCTGTCTCTCTCTGTCCCAAAAATAAATAAACGTTGAAAAAAAAATTTTTTTTTAATAAAAAATAAAAAAAATAAAATGAAAATAAAATAAAATAGCACTCCTTAACTCTAATACTCTCATATGATGAGTTTATTTAGTCCATTATACCTGGCTTGGAACTCTGTGAACTTCTACTAGCTCCAGGTGAAATCATGGTGGTACCTATTAAAGCAGATAGAGTGAAGCTTTAAAGTAAGTATACATTTTATCATTAGTATTTATAGACATCTCTTTTTTTTAATTTTTTTTTTCAACGTTTATTTATTTTTGGGACAGAGAGAGACAGAGCATGAACGGGGGAGGGGCAGAGAGAGAGGGGGACACAGAATCGGAAACAGGCTCCAGGCTCTGAGCCATCAGCCCAGAGCCTGACGCGGGGCTCGAACTCCCAGACCGCGAGATCGTGACCTGGCTGAAGTCGGACGCTTAACCGACTGCACCACCCAGGCGCCCCTATAGACATCTCTTATGTGCAATATTGTTTTTGGCCCTTGAATGTATCAGTGAGCAGGATATTCAAAGATCCCTCCCTTGATGCAGCTTATATTCTAGCAACTGGAAACCATCAGTGAACAATCAACAGGACAAATAACACAGTGTGACAGATATTAGGAAGTGGTATGGGAAAACAGCAAACTATGTAAAAGCTCTGGGGCTTTGGAAGGCAGGGGCTGACCAGCATGTTGCCTCCATCTTTGCTATCCAAAGACTAGCTCTGCAACACTGGGCATCTGGAAATCCATACGGAGATATCTTGAGGCTATGGAATTTCTAAGCAGGCCCAGGTGTGTGACTCTTGGCATGTTATGTTTCCCAGATGAAATGCAAGGCTCTTTCTCAGGTCAGGTGTTCACTGTAGCCACACAAACAGATTTGATAAAACCCCCAAAGCCTCACACTAAAACAGCTCACTTCCTAGAAGTTCTGTTTGGGTGGTCCCACTTCCTCCTGTGGAATTCGTGGCCTCTGATAGGGAAAAGGAAGGAAGGAAGGAGTAAAGACTAGGGTGTGGGAAAGTACACACTGTGCTGTTGTCAGAATCTATCATCCAATGGCCCAATTTTGCATGTATTTTCAGACTTACCTGTGCTGTAATTTCCAGGTTCCACAGTTTTCTCAGGGACTATACCAGTAGTACCTAAAACAAAAAAGGGGCAGCAGTCACTCAGTTCAATTGCTTGTCCACTATGGGATTTAAATAGGAATCTAAAGTTTCCATATAGCAGTAAACTATAACCCCGAGACTTTGAATTCCAAGAACTAATTCATATATACCCCGTGTAATAATTCTTTCTACAATAATTTTACTGAGAAAGTTCTCGACTATCATGTCCCTTTCTTTGGGAGGAGAGATAGGAAGTTTCCCTCCACATTACCTGTCCATCTGTCATTAGTTTGACTTCATGATGGTCTACTGAAGGTTCTTGTAAGCTCAGGAGATAAGGAGGCAATGTAATGACTGTCCTGTCCTTTTTTCTGAATTTGCTTTATATAACATATATAAATAGTGTAGATTTTTTTCAGAAAACTGTTTTTTATATCAATTCTTAGCATTTTATTTTTTTTTTTTAATATGAAATTGATTGTCAAATTGGTTTCCATACAACACCCGGTGCTCATCCCAACAGGTGCCCTCCTCAATACTCATCACCCACCCTGTCCTCCCTCCCACCCCCCATCAACCCTCAGATTATTCTGTTTTTAAGAGTCTCTTATGGTTTGGCTCTCTCCCTCTTTAACTTTTCTTTTCCTTTCCCTACCACATGGTCTTCTGTTAAGTTTCTCAGGATCCGAATAAGAGTGAAAACATATGGTATCTGTCTTTCTCTGTATGACTTATTTCACTTAGCATAACACTCTCCAGTTCCATCCACATTGCTACAAATGGTCATATTTCATTCTTTCTCATTGCCAAGTAATATTCCATTGTGTATATAAACCACAATTTCTTTATTCATTCATCAGTTGGTGCTCAGAAGACTGTTTTAAGAAGTTATTATGAAGTGCAGGTATTAGATTAGCAGCACTCACCTGTGGCTATTCCAACTCTGGTTGTTTCATTTTCTCCTAGGAAAGTTGTGGCCTCTGATGGAGAGGAGGAAAGAGTTAATTGGAGAATATTTAGGGTCATGGAAAAGATAGATGGTACTCCTGCAAAGACTAATACCAGAGGAAACATCTAACTTATGGGAGGACATGTGGAAAGTTCCCTACCATCTTGTTGACTCACCTGTGTTAGAATTTCCAGGGACAACAGTTATGCCAGGGGCTACCCTAGTGGTGCCTGAAACAAAGGAACAGCAGTGCTCATGTTTCTTTCCTAAAAACATGCCTCTAAAAGTAACCCAAGTATATCTTCTTTATATCTAACTGGCTCACTCTCTGGCCCTTCTCTGATGATGAGCCCTATGTATTTTCTTTTCACCATTTTATTACAAAGCCAGAGGCACAATGTTGTCAACCTAAGATAACTTTTCCAGAATTCTGTCTCGTCATGCTCACCTGTTTTACTCTCAGTGACGATTTGCTGATGCTACAGTGGTACCTGCTGTGGAGTGGCAACAGAAGGTATGAGTGTGCTCAGAACCCCAGACATTGGGAAAATATCTCACTCTTCATTGCTTTCTTGTGAAAAGCAAACATCTATCTATATAGGGCAGACATGTCTCCAGGGTCCATGTAGCTCTTCTCCATTTCTCCACAATAGAAAGTTTTCGTACCCTTCCCTCTTCAAATGCTTATAAGGTTTACAATTCCACAGGAAATAATTCTCAGAATAATTAGTACAATCATCCCATCTTCAGGGATTACAGCTAAGATGGTGGACTCTGTTATTAGTAGCTTTTCAGGAAAAAAAAAGTTCAAAACTGAAAAAGAACTAGTTGGCCAAATGTGCAATATTAATAAGGTAAATATGGACTGCTCCCCAGAAACCCTCTCTCTCTCTAGGCTCTCCTACAAATGCCATAATTAGTGGTAACAAGAAGACAGGAACTGGTCCCTCTCACCTGTTCTGAATCCACCTCCACTGGTGCCAACACTTTCTGTGGAAGTTGTGACCTCTTGAGGGAGGAAATGGAACAGTAAGTTCTGGGTGTTTGGGTGGTTGGAAAGAGATATTTTGTATTATTTAATCACCACAATCCTACAAAAAGCTTCATGTCCAGAGTGTCCAAACAGATGGCTTTCTTGTTATTTCAACTTTAACCTGTCTTGGGAATGCCTGTTTTAACAGATTTCTCTGGTAGTAGGCACTGAGTGGCTCACTGAGTGATACATGTTGAATGGTCCTTAATCAACAAAGGGAGAATCTAATGGATCAAGTGGATAAGTACTGAAATCAAACACTTCATTAGATAAGGACCCCAAAGGAATTTTATATCAGTGAATGAAATAAGACAAAAAAAGCCTGTCTTCAAGGAGCTAACATTTGAACGTACGTACTGAAAGAATGTAAATAAGAGCAATTGAGAAAAAGTGAGATGTTCTAAAGATTAAACTTCTTTTAAAACTGCTAAGTCTAAAAAGAGATACCAGGATGCAATAAAAGCTAAAAATTTTCATGGAAAGGATAGGTGATAAATAACACTAATAAGCTGAGAAAAAAAGCTGCCTTTTTTTAATAAGGGGCATATTTCAGAGTTATTTTCATTTATTTGATTGATTTTGCACATTTGTACACAACTGGTGTAGAATTTAACTATTATGTAAGGGAATCAATATGACTTTGTTATGATTTAAGAAGGCATAAGAATAGAAAAATCAAAAGCCCTATGCTACCAGAATCTAATTTGAAGTTCATGTTTTATTAATCTGATAAAATTGAGATTTCTATTATATTCTCTAGTCTAGTTACTGCAATACCAATTTTTTCCAAATGCACATTTATAATTTCATATTTTCTCACCTGTTACTGCAAGCTATTTTGACGTCACTAAAACTTAAACTATATTTATAAATGCACATTTTTAATTTTTCATGAAAAGATTAATTTATATTAGATTATAATTTGGGAAGAATATCACAGTCTCTTATATATTTTTCAGTGTCCAAATGGAAAACATAAAAATGCTGAAGCCACATCCTACAGAGCATGTTTTTGTCATTTTAATGTTGACTTACCTACAATTAATACTGGTGGAATTCTCTTATCTGAGCCTAAAAAAGGAAAGATTAAATTCATGTTTCCATTAAAGAATATACTTGAATTCCATTTTTTTTTTAATTTTTTTTTCAACATTTATTTATTTTTGGGACAGAGAGAGACAGAGCATGAACGGGGAGGGGCAGAGAGAGAGGGAGACACAGAATCGGAAACAGGCTCCAGGCTCTGAGCCATCAGCCCAGAGCCTGACGCGGGGCTCGAACTCCCGGACCACGAGATCGTGACTGAATCGGACGCTTAACCAACTGCGCCACCCAGGCGCCCCTTGAATTCCATTTTTAAAAATCACTTTGGTGCTTCACCTGCCATCATATATAATTTTTTTATTAAAAAACAGAGGTATGGTATTTTCATAGAGGCTGATGTTAGAAATTGAAGTCAGAGTGTGAGATCACTTGGGAGAGAAGCTGCGAAGTGCTCTGTAAGGAATCACCCATGAATTACAAATTATGAAACTGAAAGCAAAACCATTGCCTTTTTCCCAAGTAAAAGATTTACACAAATGTAATTCTTGTTTGCTGCCATTTAATGAAGATTAAGGTGTTGAATTTGGAAAATGCAAAAGTACTATTGTCAATAACAATAAAGTACATACTATGTCCAATAGTCACATCCTAGTAGCCATGATATTAATTTATAATATAATTATGGTGTTCAATATATAATTTGAAACATTTCAATTTATTTACATTTACATAGCCATAGATTGAATAAAGAATAATTATAAATTTAATCTGAATCAAATTATTGAACTATTTTCTAGTGACTAGTTTGTAAAATAAATTTATATGTCATCTTTGTAAAAGTAGTTAGAATAAGTGTAGCATAATACTTTACAAGAAAAAAAGCATAAACAATCTTTTCCTTAAATAATGGACAATTTCATCATGAACAGCTAGGTTCGGTGAGATAACCTACAAACAGAAATAATGCCTTTCTCAAGTACTATAATATATTACTAGTCCAAAATTTAAATACTAATGTGCTATCGTCTTTAATACATTTTCATTTATTGTTAAGAAAAATAATTGCCCCATAAGTTGGAATGATTCTAAAAAGAAATGAAGTGATAAAGTTTTTATTTATAAAGCAATAGTATTAGTTTTTGCCAATGTTTTAGAATTGACAAATGCCACAGTTTGTCATTATATATAAAATTTTAACCCCCTTTTTAGTACCTGCTGCTGTAGCTTGGAAATGGAGAAAATTTGAGCTTTATAAATATTAAAAGCAAGGTCTTATTGATGGATCATCAAAGATCATTTTATATTTGCCTTACAGGAGGATGGACATTGTGGGTAGGAGCACAGTCTTTGGAGTCAGTATAGAATGGATAAAAATATTGGCTCCAATATTTGATTTGCTGTAGAATATGAACAAATTTAGGTCATATCTTTTTTTTTAACGTTTATTTATTTTTGAGACAGAGAGAGACAGAGCATGAACGGGGGAGGGTCAGAGAGAGAGGGAGACACAGAACCTGAAACAGGCTCCAGGCTTTGAGCAGTCAGCACAGAGCCCGACGCGGGGCTTGAACTCATGGACCTCGATTTCGTGACCTGAGCCGAAGTCCGAGGCTTAACTGACTGAGCCACCCAGGCGCCCCTAGGTAGTATCTTTTCTAAGTTCCCCATGAGTAAAACGAGATAACAAAATTTATTCTAATAGTTAAATGAGAGAATATATTTAAGGACACTATAATTATGTAACTGGAATTATTACTAACTATTTTGCCATTTCTAATTAGCCAATAAGCATGAAAAGTGTAAAAAAAAAAAAATCTGACATCCCCTGCTTACTTACCAGTAGTGGAACTTTCTGGTGCAATTGTTGAGCCAGGGGCAGCTTCTGTGAAACCTGAAATTAAAATGAAAAGTAATGGGTCGCCTGTGTAACCCAGTCAGTTAAGCAGCTGACTCTTGATTTTGGCTCAGGTCATGATCTCACGATTGGTGAGTTCAAGCTCCTAGTCTGGCTCTGAGCTGACAGCACAGAGTCTGCTTGGGATTCTTTCTCTCCCTCTCTCTGCCCCTCCCCTGCTCATGATCACCTGTGCTCTCTCTCTCTCTCTCTCAAAAATAAATAAACGTTTTAAAAATTAAAAAAACCCAGAAAGTCATGAGCAGTGTTCTTATTTTATGGGGACACTACCTGGACATTTAACAATGTAACTACTTTGAGTTCAGGTGTTACAGTTCCAGTACCTGGTGTAAACACACCTAACAAAATATAAGGTCCTAAATGCCAGATGACTTGGATCTGATTTTCTGATTTCTACTCAAAATACACTAATATTCATCATTAGATTTATCAGGAAACCTTATTTTGTGTTACAACCTGGGCCAACACCTTCCCTTCCCACTCGCCTGATCTTCCAGGTGTGGTTAAACTGGTTATGCTTTCACCTGATTCGGTTTCTCCATATGGTTCTTCAGTTGTACCTGATTAATGAGATAATTGAAAACTATCTTTATGTGTTTCATTTTAGGAAAAACAAACCTACCACTATTTAAGTATATTTAAAATTTAGATGTTAATACTAAACCTAGAATATCTCTTAATCTTTTCTCCAAATATTTGGTGCTTGATTAATATAACAAACTCATTATCATGATGAGTCTAAGCTACACTTGCATTGGAATACCAACAGATACCTGGGTAAGGCTTGACTGCTTGTTTCCCAGCAGTGGTGGTTATAGAGCCTGATGCTCCAGCTGTGCTTCCCCTGTCTGAACCTGTTGTAGCTCCCACTGACACTCTGGTTGCACATGGTCAAAAATAAAAGTAGGAGGGATAAAAACATAAACTTCTTAAGAAGTCTGTGGACTCACTTCAAAACAATAATGTTCTACAAAGCTCCCATCTTTAGTAAACGAGTTCTAAATATTGTAATTCTGACAAATGTATATAGTTCAAAAGTAGAAATCTGAACAAAATTTAAATTGCTTACAATAAATGGTCTATTTTCAGTGAACTTGACTTGCCTTCAGATGTGGTAACCTCATTCCTTAACATCCCAGTGGTTATCCCAGTTGATGATCCACTTGTCCCTGATCCTTCTGGTGATGGTCCAGTTGTCCCTGAAACTTCATGTGATGGTCCAGTTGTTCCTGATGCTCCTGATGATGGTTGAGTTGTCCCTAAACCTAAAATAGCTGATCTAGTTGTCCTTGATTCTCCATTTGATGGTCCAGCTGTCACTGATCCTCCAGCTGGTGATGCAGTTGTTCTGGATCTTTCAGATGCTGGGATAGCTGTATCTGAAACTAAAACAAGTAGTCCAGTTGCTCCTGCTCCTCTAGATGATATTCCAGTTGTCCCTGGTGCTCCAGCTGATGGTCCAGTTGTCTCTGAACCTATAACAGATGGGGCAGTTGTACCTGATCCTCCAGATGATGATCCTGTGGTCACTGAACCTTCAGCTGATGGTTCAGTCCTCTGTGATGCTACAAATGGTCCAGTTATCCCTGAATTCACAACAGGTGGTCCAATTGTCTCTGCTCTTTCAGGTAATCTTACAGTTGTCCCTGATCCTTTAGTTGATGGTCTAATTGTCCTTGAATCACTGACTGATGATATAGCTGATCCTAATATTTCAATTGATTCAGTGGTCTGTAACCCTGATGACCCAGTTTTGGCTGATCCTTTGGTCGATGGCCCAGTTGTTCCTGGTTCTATAGCTGGTGGTACAGTTGTCCCTAATCCTTCAGATGATTGTGGAGTTGTCCCTGAACCTAAAATAGATGGTCCTGTTGTTCCTGATCCTCCAACAGATGGCTGAGTGGTCTCTGCTGCCCCAAATCCTTGTACAGTTGTTCCTGCTTCTTCAATTAATTGTCCAGTTGTCTGTGATTCTCCTATGGATGGTCCAGTAGTCTCGGACCTTACAACAGAGGTTTCAGTTGTTTCTGATAATCCAGAAAATATTCCAGTTGTCCTTGATCCTTCAGCTGAAGGTCCACTTGTTCCTAACTCATGTAATGTTCCAGATGTCCCTGTAAATCCTGCTGATGGCAAAGATGTTCCTGATTCTACAACAGATGGTCCAGTTGTCCCAAATCCACCCATTGATTGTCCAGTTGTCTTTGATATACCTACTGATGATATAGTTGTTCCTAATAGTTCAGATGGTGGTCCAGTGATGGATATATCTCCAGATGATGATCCACTTGTCCCAATCACTCCATGTGATGGTTCAGTTGTGCCTGAACCTATAACGGATGGTCTAGTTACCCTTGATTCTTCAGATGATGGCAGGGTTGTCCCTGAACCAAAACTTGATGATCCTGTCATTCCTAACAATCCAGTAGATGGTCTTGAGGTCTCTGATCCTAGGGCTGATTGTACAGTTGTCTTTGATTCTTCAGTTGATTGTTCAGTTGTCCATGATCCTACTATAGATGTTGCAGTAGTCTCTAACATTGCAACAGAGGTTTTGGTTGTTTCTGATACTCCAGCTAATGATCCAGTTGTCCTTGATCTGCTAGCTGATAGTCCTATAGTCCCTGATCCTCTAGCTGCTGTTTCAGTTGTCCCTGATCCTAAAACTGGTGGTCCAGTTGATTCTGTCAATCCTGGTGCTGATGAAGGTATTCCTAATCCTACAACGGATGGTGCAGTTGTCCCTGATCCTCCAGTAGATGGTTGACTTGTCCTTGATATTCCAACAGAAGATCTAGTTGTTCTGAATACTTCAGTTGATGATCCAGTGGACCCAGATTCCCAGGATGACAGTCCACTTGTGACTGATCCTGTAGCAGAGACTCCAGTGGAGCCCGACTTTACCAATAAAGGTCTAGTTGATCTTAATTTTTCAGAAGATGGTAAGGTCGTCCCTGAACCTAAAATAGATTGTCCTGTAGTTTCTGGTCCTCCATGGAATAGTCCTGTAGTCCCTGACCCTCCAGATTCTAGACCTGTTGCCCCTGCTTCCTCAGCAGATTGTCCAGTTGTCTGTGTTCCTCCTATGGATGTACTCATAGTTGCTGAACTTACAACAAAGATTTCAGTTGTTTCTGATCTTCCAGAAAATGATTCAGTTGTCCCTGATCCTTTAGCTGATGGTCCAGTTGTTGCTAAACCAGCTGATGGTCCAGGTGTCCCTGTCAATCTTGACAGGAGAGATGTTCCTAATCCTACAGCAGATAGTCCAGTTGTCTCTAACCCACCAGATGATAGTCCAGTTGTCCTAGATATACCAGGTGATGATCTAGTTGTTCCTAATTCTCCAGCTGATGGTCCAATTGTCCCTTTCACTTCAGATGATGGTCCAGTTATGCCTGTCAGTCCAGATGATGCCCCAGTTGTCCCTGAACCTACAACAGGCAGTCTAGTTGTCCCTGAAACCAAAACAGATTGTCCTGTTGTTTCTGATCCTTCATGGAATTGTCCTGTGGTCCCTGAACCTCCAGCTGTTGGTCCTGTTGTCCCGGCTTCTTCAACAGATTTTCCAGTTGACTGGATTCCTCCTATGTAGGGACCACTAGTACCTGAACTTATAATAGAGATTGATGTTGTTTCTGATCTTCCAGCAAATGATCCAGTTGTCCCTGCTCCTTCAGCTGATGGCCCAGTTATTCCTAACCCATGTGACGGGCTAGATGTCCCTACCAATCCTACTGATGATACAGATGTTCCTGACTCTACAACAGATGGTCCTGCTGTCATCCCAGATCCACCCATTGATAATCCAGTTGTTTCTGATATACCAGCTGATGAACTAGTTGTTACTAATTCCTCAGCTGATGGTCCAGTTATTCCTGTCATTCCAGATAATGGTCCAGTTATGCTTTCCACTCTAGATGATGGCACAGTTGTCCCTGAACCTACAAAAAATCTTCCAGTTGTTCCTGACCCTCCTCGAAACGGTCCTGTTGTCCTTGCTTCTTTAGCTGACAGCCCATTTGTCTGGATTCCTCCATTGTAGAGACCACTAGTACCTGAATTTACAGTAGAGGTTGCTGTTGTTTCTGATCTTCCAGTGAATGATCCAGTTGGCTCTGGACCAGACATCCCTGTAAATCCTATTGATGGTACAGATGTTCCTGATTCTACAAAAAATGGTCCTCTTGTCATTCTAGATCCACTTGTTGATGGTCCAGTTGTCTCTGATATACCAGCTGATGATCTGATTGTTCCTAATACTTCAGATGATGGTCCAGTGGAATCAGATACTCCAGATGACAGTCCAGTTGTGGCTGATCCAGTAGCTGATACTCCAGTTGTGCCTGTCTTTACCAATGAAGATCTAGTTGTCCTTATTTCTTTAGAAGATGGTAAGGTCATCCCTGAACCTAAAGTAGATTGTTTTGTTGTTCCTGATCGACCATGGAATGGTCCTGTGGTCCCTGATTCTCCAGCTGCTTGTTCTGTTGTCCTTGCTTCTTTGGCTGACAGTCCAGTTGTCTGTGATCCTCCTGTAAATGGACCAATAGTCGCTGAACTTACAACAGAGGTGGAAGTTGTTTCTGATATTCCAGAATATACTCCAGTTATCCCTGATCCTTCAGCTGATGATCCAGTTGTTGCTAATCCAGGTGATGGACCAGAGGTCCCTGTCAATCCTACTGATGGTACAGATATGCCTGATCCTACAAAAGATGGTCCTGTTGTCAACCCAGATCCACTCATTAATGCCCCAGTGTTCTCCGATATACCGGCTAATGATCTACTTGTTCCCAATTCCATAGTTGATGGTCCAGTTATTCCTGTCACTCCAGATGATGGTACAGTTGTTCCTGACAAAACAACAGATTTTCTTGTTGTTTCTGAACCTAAAACAGAATGTACTGTTGTTCCTGATAATCCATGGAACAGTCCTGTGGTCCCTGAAGCTCCACCAGCTCGTCCTGTTATCCCAGTTTCCTCAGCAGGTGGTCCGGTTCTATGAGATCCTATTGTGGACAGACCAGTAATCCCTGCACTAAAAACAGAGGTTTCAGTTGTTTCTGATATTCCACCCAATGACTCAGTTGTCCTCGATACTACAGATGATTGTCCAGTTGTTGCAAATGCAGGTGATGGACCATAGGTCCCTGTCAATCCTGTTGATGGTACAGATGTTCCTGATCCAACAACAGACATTCCAGTTGTCCCTGAACCTCCAGAAAATAGACCAGTTGTACTTGATATATGAGTTGATGATCTAGTTTTACCAATTACTTCAGATGATGGTTCAGTGGACTCAGATACTCCAGAGGACAGTGCAGTTGTGGCTGATCCTGTAGCCAGTACTCCAGTTGTGCTGGACTTTACCAATGAAGGTCTCGTGGTCCTTATTTCTTTAGAAGTTGGTAAGGTTGTCCCTGAACCTAAAACAGGTTGTCTTGTTGTTCCTGATCGTCCATGGAATGGTCCTGTGGTCCCTGATATTCCAGCTGCTTGTCCTGTTGTCCCTGCTTCTTTGGCCGACAGTCCAGTTGTCTGTGATCCTCCTGTGGATGGACTGGTAGTGCCTGAACTTACAATGGAGGTTGCAGTGGTTTCTGATCTTCCAGCCAATGACTCAGTTGTCCTCAACCCTACAGATGACTGTCCAGTTGTTGCTAAACCAGGATATGGACCAGAGGTCCCTGTCAATCCTGCTGATGGCACAGATGTTTCTGATCCTACAACAGATGGTCCAGTTTTCCCTGACCCACCAGAAAATAGGCCAGCTGTACTTGATATACGAGTTGATGATCTAGTTGTTCTGAATGCTTCAGATGATGGCTCAGGGGACTCAGATACACCAGGTGACTGTCCAATCGTGGCTGATCCTGTAGCTGATATTCCAGTGGTGCTGGACTTTACCAATGAAGATCTAGTTGTCCTTATTTCTTCAGATGATGGCCCAGTCGTCCATGAACTTAAAACGGATTGTCCTGTTGTTCCTGAACGTCCATGGAATGGTCCTGTGGTCCCTGATCTTCCAGCTGCTTGTCCTGTTGTCCGTGGTTCTTTGGCTGACAGTCCAGTTGTCTGTGATCCTCCTGTGGATGGACTAGTAGTGCCTGAAGGTACAATGGGGGTTGCAGTGGTTTCTGATCTTCCAGCCAATGACTCAGTTGTCCTCGATCCTACAGAGGACTGTCCAGTTGTTGCAAACCCAGGTGATGGACCAGAGGACTCTGTCAATCCTCCTGATGAGACAGATGTTCCTGGTCCTACAACAGATGGTCCAGTTGTCCCTGAACCTCCAGAAAATAGTCCAGTTGAAGTTGATATAGGAGTTGATGATCTAGTTGTTCTGAATACTTCAGATGATGATTCAGTGAACTCAGATACTCCAGAGGACCGTCCAGTTGTGGCTGATCCTGTAGCTGATATTCCAGTGGTGCTGGACTTTACCAATAAAGGTCTGGTTGTCCTTATTTCTTCAGATGATGGCCCAGTTGTCCATGAACTTAAAACAGATTGTCCTGTTGTTCCTGAACGTCCATGGAATGGTCCTGTGGTCCCTGATCTTCCAGCTGCTTGTTCTGTTGTCCCTGCTTCTTTGGCTGAAAGTTGAGTTGTCTGTGATCCTCCTGTGGATGGACTGGTAGTGACTAAACTTACAATGGAGGTTGCAGTGGTTTCTGATCTTCCAGCCAATGACTCAGTTGTCCTCGATCCCACAGATGACTGTCCAGTTGTTGCAAACCCAGGTGATGGACCAGAGGTGCCTGTCAATCCTGCTGATGGGACAGATGTTCCCAGTCCTACAACAGATGGTCCAGTTGTCCCTGAACCTCCAGAAAATAGTCCAGTTGAAGTTGATATAGGAGTTGATGATCTAGTTGTTCTGAATACTTCAGATGATGGCTCAGGGGACTCAGATACTCCAGATGACCGTCCAGTTGTGGCTGATCCTGTAGCTGATATTCCAGTGGTGCTGGACTTTACCAATGAAGGTCTAGTTGTCCTTATTTCTTCAGATGATGGCTCAGTTGTCCATGAACTTAAAACGGATTGTCCTGTTGTTCCTGAATGTCCATGAAATGGTCCTGTGGTCCCTGATATTCCACCTGCTTGTTCTGTTGTCCCTGCTTCTTTGGCTGACAGTCTGGTTGTCTGTGATCCTCCTGTGGATGGACTGGTAGTGCCTAAACTTACAATGGAGGTTGCAGTGGTTTCTG
>NW_024412407.1:13633343-13643324 GCF_014898765.1 Herpailurus yagouaroundi
TGACTCAGTTGTCCTTGATCCTACAGACGGTTGTCCAGTTATTGCGATCCCAGGTGATGGACCAGAGGTGCCTGTCAATCCTGATGATGGGACAGATGTTTCTAATCCTAAAACAGATGGTCCAGTTGTCCCTGAACCTCCAGAAAATAGGCCAGTTGTGCTTGATTTTCGAGTTGATGATCCAGTTGTTCTGAATACTTCAGATGATGACTCAGGGGACTCAGATACTTCAAATGACTGTCCAGTTGTGGCTGATCCTGTAGCTGATATTCCATTGGTGCCGGACTTTACCAATGAAGGTCTAGTTGTCCTTAATTCTTCAGATGATGGCCCAGTTGTCCATGAACTTAAAACAGATTGTCCTGTTGTTCCTGATCGTCCATGGAATGGTCCTGTGGTCCCAGATATTCCAGCTGCTTGTTCTGTTGTCCCTGCTACTTTGGCCGACAGTCCAGTTGTCTGTGATCCTCCTGTGGATGGACTGGTAGTGCCTGAACTTACAATAGAGGTTACAGTGGTTTCTGATCTTCCAGCCAATGACTCAGTTGTCCTCGACCCTACAAGTGACTGCCCAGTTGTTGCAAACCCAGGTGATGGACCAGAGGTCCCTGTCAATCCTGCTGATGGGACAGATGTTCCCGGTCCTACAACAGATGGTCCAGTTGTCCCTGACCCACCAGAAAATAGGGCAGGTGTGCCTGATTTTTGAGTTGATGATCTAGTTGTTCTGAATACTTCAGATGATGGCTCAGGGGACTCAGGTACTCCAGATGACAGTGCAGTTGTGGCTGATCTTGAAGCCAATACTCCAGTTATGCCTGACTTTATTAATGAAGGTCTCGTTGTCCTTATTTCTTTAGAAGTTGGTAAGTTCGTCTCTGAAACTAAAACAGGTTGTCTTGTTGCTCCAGTTCGTCCATGGAACGGTCCTGTGGTTTCTGCTACCTCAGCTGCTTGTTCTGTTGTCCCTGCTTCTTTGGCTAACAGTCCAGTTATCTGTGATCCTCCTGTGGATGGACTAGTAGTGCCTGAAGGTACAATGGAGGTCGCACTGGTTTCTGGTCTTCCAGACAATGACTCAGTTGTCCTCGATCCTACAGATGACTGTCCAGTTGTTGCGAACCCAGGTGATTGACCAAAAGACTCTGTCAATCCTGCTGATGGGACAGATGTTCCTGATCCTACAACAGATGGTCCGATTGTCCCTGAACCTCCAGGCAATGTTCCAGTTGTGCTTGATTTTCGAGTTGATGATCTAGTTGTTCTGAATACTTCAGATAATGGCTCAGTGGACTCAGATACTCCAGATGACTGTCCAGTTGTGGCTGATCCTGTGGCCAATACTCCAGTTGTGCCTGACTTTACCAACAAAGGTCTCGTTATCCTTATTTCTTTAGAAGTTGATAAGGTCGACCCTGAATGTAAAACAGGTTTTCTTGTTGTTCCTGATCGTCCATGGAATGGTCCTGTGGTCCCTGGTCTTCCAGCTGCTTGTTCTGTTGTTCCTGTTTCTTTGGCTGACAATCCAGTTGTCTGTGATCCTCCTGTGGATGGACTGGTAGTGCCTGAACTTACAATGGAGGTTGCAGTGGTTTCTGATCTTCCAGCCAATGAGGCAGTTGTCCTCGATCCTACAAATGACTGTCCAGTTGTTGCAAACCCAGGTGATGGACCAGAGGTGCCTGTCAATCCTGCTGATGGTACAGACGTTCCTGATCCTACAACAGATGGTCCAGTTTTCCCTGACCCACCAGGCAATGGTCCAGTTGTGCTTGATGTAAGAGTTGATGATCTAGTTGTTCTGAATACTTCAGATGATGGCTCAGCAGACTCAGATATTTCAAATGACCGTCCAGTTGTGGCTGATCCTGTAGCTGATAATCCAGTGGTGCTGGACTTTACCAATGAAGGTCTAGTTGTCCTTAATTCTTCAGATGATGGCCCAGTCGTCCATGAACTTAAAACAGATTGTCCTGTTGTTCCTGATCGTCCATGGAATGGTCCTGTGGTCCCAGATATTCCAGCTGCTTGTTCTGTTGTCCCTGCTCCTTTGGCTGACAGTCCAGTTGTCTGTGATCCTCCTGTGGATGGACCGGTAGTGCCTGAACTTACAATGGAGGTTGCAGTGGTTTCTGATCTTCCAGCCAATGACTCAGTTGACCTCGATCCTACAGATGACTGTCCCGTTGTTGCAAACCCAGATAATGGACCAGCGGTCCCTGACAATCCTGCTGATGGGACAGATGTTCCTGATCCTACAACAGATGGTCCAGTTGTCCCTGACCCACCAGACAATAGTCCAGTTGTGCTTGATATACCAGCTGATGATCCAGTTGTTCCTAATTCTCCAGCTGGTGGTCCAATTTTCCCTGTCACTCTAGTAGACTGTCCAGGTATACCCATCACTCTAGATGATATTCCACTTGTTCCTGAGCTTACAACTGATGGTCTAGTTGTCTCTGAACCTAAAGCAGATTGTTCCATTGTTCCTGATACTCCAGGAAATGGTTCTGTGGTCCCTGATCCCCCAGATGTTGGTCCTATAGTCCTTGCCTCTTCAGGTGATAGTACAGTTGTATGGATTCCTCCTATGTAGGGACCACTAGTTCCTGAACTTACAATAGCAGTTGCCGTTCTTCCTGAATTCCCAGCAAATGATCCAGTTGTTTCTGCTCCTTCAGCTGATGGCCCAGTTGTTACTAACCCAGGTGATGGGCCAGATATCTTTGTCCAACCTACTGATGGTACAGATGTTTCTGACCCTACAACAGATGGTCCTTCTGTCATCCCAGATCTACCCGTTGATAGTCTAGTTGTTTCTGATATACCAGCTGGTGATCTAGTTGTCCCCAATACCTCAGCTGATGGTCCAGTGGTGTCTGAATCTCCAGATGATGATCCCATGGTCTCTGTGTATCCAGGTAATGGTCTGGTTGTCTCTGAACCTAAAACAGATGGTCTAGTGGTCCCTGATTCTTCAGATAATGGGTGAATTGTCCTTGAAACAAAAACAGATGACACTGATGTTCCTGATCCTCCAATGAATTGCCCTGTTGTCCCTGATCCTCTAGCTTCTTGCCCAGTTGTTCCTGAATCTTTAGTTGACCATCCCATTGTCTGTGATCCTCTTACAGGTGTTTCAGTAATCCCTAATGTTATAACAAAGGTTTTTGTTGTTTCTGATCCTTCAGCTAATGTTCCAGTTTCTCCTGATGCTCCAGCTGACAGTGTTGTGGTCCCTGATCCTCTAGCTGCTGTTCCAGTTATCTCTGGTCCTCCAACTGATGATCCAGTTGACCCTGTCAATCTTGTAGATGATGTAGATTTTACTAATCCTGCAATAGGTGCTGTAGTTGTTTGTGATACTTTCGTTGATGGTACAGTTGTTCCTAACCCAAATGATGATCCAGATGTCCCTGTTAATCCTACTGATGTTACTGATGTTCCTGATTCTTTTCCTGAACGTCCAGTTATCCCTGACCTTCCAGTTGATGGTCCAATTGTCCTTGACATACCAGATGATGATCTAGTTGTTCCTAATTCTCCAGATGATGGTCCCATTGTCCTTTTCACTCCAGATGATGCTCTGGTTGTCCCTGAACCTACAAAAAATAGTCTACTTGAAGGTATAGTTGTTCCTGGACCTACAACAGATGGTCTGGTTGTCCCTAAACCTAAAACAGATTGTCCTGTTTTTCCTGACCCTCCATGGAATGGTCCTGTGGTCCCTGAACCTCCAGCTGTTGGTCCTGTTGTCCCAGCTTCTTCAGCAGATTGTCTAGTTGTCTGTGATTTTACTGTGTAGGGACCAGCAGTCCCTGAAATTACAACAGGGGTTACTGTTGTTCCTGAATTTCCAGCAAATGATCCAGTTGTCCCTGCTCCTTTAGCTGATGGCCCAGTTATTCCTAACCCATGTGATAGGCCAGATGTCCCAGTCAATCCTACCGATGATACAGCTGTTCCTGATTCTACAAAAAATGGTCCTGTTGCCATCCGAGATCCAACTGTTGATGGTCCAGTTGTCTCTGATATACCAGCTGATGATCTTGTTGTTCCTAATGCTCCAGATGGTTCAGTGGACTCAGATACTCCAGATGACAGTCCACTTGTGGCTGATCCTGGAGTCAATACTGCAGTTGTACCTGACTTTACCAATGAAGGTCTAGTTGTCCTTATTTCTTTAGAAGTTGGTAAGGTCATCCCTGAACTTAAAACAGATTGTCTTGTTGTCCCTGATCGTCCATGGAATGGTCCTGTGGTCCCTGATATTCCAGCTGCTTGTTCTGTTGTCCCTGCTTCTTTGGCCGACAGTCCAGTTGTCTGTGATCCTCCTGTGGATGGACTGGTAGTGCCTGAACTTACAATGGAGGTTGCAGTGGTTTCTGATCTTCCAGTCAATGACTCAGTTGTCCTCGATCCTACAGATGATTGTCCAGTTGTTGCAAACCAAGGTGATACACCAGAGGTCCCTGTCAATCCTGCTGATGGTACAGACGTTCCTGATCCTACAACAGATGGTCCAGTTGTCCCTGACCCACCAGACAATAGTGCAGTTGTGCTTGATATACCAGATGCTGATTTAGTTGTTCCTAATACTTCAGCTGTTGGTCCTGTAGTATCTGAATCTCGAGATGATGATTTAGTTGTTCTTGTCACTCCAGATGATGTTCCAGTTGTCCCTGAATCTAAAACAGATGTAGTTGTTCCTAATCCTTCAGATGTTTGAGTTGTCCCTAAACCCAGAACAGGTGTTTCTGTTTTTTCTGATTCTTCAGTGGATGGTCCTGTAGTCCCTGATCCTCCAGCCGCTAGTCCACTTGTCTGTGCTTCTTCACCTGATCGTCCAGTTGTCTGTGATCCTCCTATGGATGGTCCAGTATTTCCCGACTTTAGAACAGAGCTTTCAGTTGTTTGTGATACTCCAGCAAATAATGTAGCTGTCCCTGATCCTTCAGCTGATGGTCCAGGTGTTGTTAACCCAAGTGATGGTTCAGTTGCTCCTTTCAATTCTTCTGATGGTACAGATGTTCTTGAAAGTGCAACAGATGGTTCAGTTGTCTCTGATCCTGTAACTGATGATCTTGTTGTTGCTGATCCTCCCAGTAATGGTCCTGTTTTCCCTGTCACTACAGATGACAATACAGTTGTCCCTGATTCTTCAGCTGATATTCTAGTTGCCTCTGATCTTCCCTCAGATGGCCCAGTTGTTCCTCCTCCTTCAACATAGTGTCCAGTTGTTCCTGTAAAAATAAATAGTAAAACTACAATTTTGTTTTTAAGATATATCGTGGGATTTTTGTTGTTGTTGTTAAACTAGGAGCTTTCTCCACTATAGCTTTCAAGCATCTTCATGGGCACCACCATATTTCATACCTTTTATTCTACAGTGTAACTTCTTCCTGTTTATTCATCTAGCAGTACTTTACTGGGTATCTTGTGTGGTATTGTATAAGTTCTCAGAAACATATAAATATTACTCATTTTACCATTGGAACTACCCTATGGCATATATAGTACTACTTTCCCTTTTGATAGAGTAGAAACTAAAGCAAATATAGTTGAAATAGCTTTTCAAAAATGATGTAGCTAGTAATTAGAGAGTTCTCAGTTTCATAAAGCATTCCTAGTTGAATGGAAGAGACATACAGACATATAAATTAAATTATATCCAAACAAACAAATCCACACACAAGAAAAGTGTCAAAGCACTAACATAAAGTGAGGTAATACTGAGCAACTGGGATTCTATTTTAGACTGCTTGGATAACAGACCTCTCTGAAAAAATGTCTTTTATTTTGAGATATGACAAAAAAGCAGAAAACTATGTGAAACTCTAGGGAAATAGAACTCAGGCAGTGGGAACAGCTAGGGCAAAAGCCATAAGGCTGAAATGAACTATTTGTGCTAGAAAAGCAGAAGTAGAAGGTGAATGTATTTGGAAAATTGGAGGTTACAGGGAGGACATGCCAACAACTTGGCATCACCCAGAATACTCTGATATGAGACCCTTATATCAAGAATTCCACCAAGGGAACAGATGAGGTTGGAAACCTTGGATTTGTTGAGACATGGATCTACACAGTAGTGTGTGTGTATGGTGCCTATTTACATCAAAGCTTCATTACTTGGGCAAAGCAGCAAATAACCTACTGCCTACCATATCTTCAATCCTTCTGGAAGGTTCTCTTTCATAGAACCTGTTGTTTTATTTTGTTAATAAAAGTAAAGCCTCTGAATCCTTTACCAGATTGGGAACTCTTATTCATCATTTCACATATTCCAGATATCCACCAGATATTTATTAAGTCAGGCACTAAGCTAGGCACTGGGAATGCAAATGTAAACTAGCATAGGCAAGGTAACAAGACCTTTCTCTAGTTTTGATAGTAATTCACCATTGTACTAGACAGTGGCTGTCTAGTAACAGAAAATGACTGGATGAAGATTCAATCATCTAGGCCCTGTTTTATCCTCCAAACATATTCACCTATGACTAAAGTAAACACATTGATTTTTTTATTTATAAAATTTGAATAATCACTAATATATTGTCAATTGCACTAGGTGGTTATATGATTCGAGTAAGTGAATATATATGAAAACACTTTGTCCATCTTATACTTAGTATAATTTTATGTGATTATCATTTTTATTTTTTGCTAAAACAGGTTAAGATGACTTACAAATGATATTATACGATGGTAAATGACTACCTCATATCTTTATTTCATTGAATAAGTTGTACTCAATATATCCAGTAAAAAACAAAGTATAAAAACAGTTTTATTTTACTAATTAAATTTTTAAGCACTTTTTTTCCTATTTCATGAGAAATATTTACCAGTCCCCTTTCCTTCTCTCTTTTTTTCTCTCTGGTCTGTATCTTTGATCCTTTGAAACAATTTAAATATTATGAAACACAAACATTGTTTAGTAAGGTGTGGCTATACCCATTGCATATTGCATACCCTCACTGTATATTTTCCTGTAAGGTGAGTTTTGAGCAAATGAGGTATGTAGAGTCATGTTCTATTTGCAAATTCTAGAAAAGAAGAATTTTTTAAACCAAAGTGTAGAGATTTTAAGGAGCAATTTTTATAATACTAAAGATAGCGGGTTTTTGAAAATAGATTGCAAAAAGAAAAATTCTAACTTGAACTTGAACATCCCTGTTGATGGCTGAGAATCATTTAATATCCAGAAGCCTATTATTCAACAAAGAAAAGAATTTATTGAACTCTCAAATATTTCTGTTATGGGAAAATCATATTATCAATCAATGAAATGCAGAAATACTATTATTTAGTACTTTTATATTTATATTTGTTTGTTGTGTAAGTGATTTTTTGTAGAGCCACTCAAACCTTAGATGAAGAAATGTAACTAACTGGATGAGGAAACATCCCTAACTCAAAAACAAAATTTAAGGAACAAATATAAGATGAAATGCTAGATGGTTACTATTACATTTTTAATTAACTCAGTTATAGTTGTATCAGGTAACATTCCAGTGATTTCTGCATTGGCCACATCAGATTCAAAATGCTGCATTAGTCTTGTTTAGTAACGGGGAACACCTGAACTGTCAGATCACTGTCACACTGTCATGTGCTGTTCTGAAAACCCAACAGTGCACAAACACTGAACAACAAAAAATTTAATGGCAATCTTTCTAGTACCACCAGATGTTCCAGTTGTACCTGCTATAAAGGAAAAATGGATTGGGTTCATTCCCAGAATATCTTAAGCTATGAGATAACCAAATCTGACTTAAATGAACTTCCAACAAAAGATTACCAAAATATCTGTTTTCTACATCAATGATATTACCCTTTATACATTTCCAAAGATGTGCTTTGACATACATTTATTTATTTTTTCACTGGATTCTCATCACAATCCCACTCAATAGATTACATTCCCATTTTTTACTGATAAGAAAACTGAAGTTACAGATGTTAAGTGATTCATTCACTTAATTGCATGAATTGCATGATACTGGTTCTAGGAAAAGTATTGACATTTGAATACTGCTCAGGCAGGTTGTTTATTCAGGATTTTTTTTTCTTCCCATCTGAAATGGTTATTGAAAATTTATCAAATGTATTTTTAGCCTGAATGTAGATAATTAGTTTTTTTTATTTCTCTTAGCTCTATTAGTATGAACCATAAATATATATAATTTTTTTTTTGAGAGAAAGAGAGCAGGGGAGGGACAGAGAGAGAGAGAGAGAGAGAGAGAGAGAGAGAGAGAGAATCCCAAGCAGGCTCCACACTGTCAGCACAGAGCCTAACATGGGGCTTGAACTCAGGGGCTCAAACACATGAACAGTGAGATCATGGCCTGAGCCAAAATCAAGAATTGGATTTTTAACCAAGTGAGCCACCCAGGTGGCCCTATTATGAACTATATCAGTGGACTTCCTAATTTTGAAAAAATTTTCACCAAAACTTAATAGGAACTATTTTTAAACATTATTTTAGTGTGCTTTTGGATTCCAATTTCAGCCATTTGTCATTTGCTATGCACTCTTAAATTACTCCTTTTTTTTTTTTTTTTTTTTTGCTTTTTGCTTCTTTATTTCTATTTTGATAGGTTCTATTTTCACAGTAACACTTTTATATAATCCCATTAGCACACTCCCAATTTTCTTTCAGGTAGTATCTATTGTTTCTCAACAAATAATAATAATTATTATATACTTATCATTATATAATAATTATTATTAATATAAGTATTATTATTTCTTCTTCCCTTCTCTTCTTCTTCTGTGCTTTCCACTTTAAATACCATTTTCTTTCTTAATATTCTTTGTTTTTACTTCTTTAATAAATGTGAATTTCTCTTATCTGGCTCATGGGCTTTAAATAATTTGACTACTATCTAATCAATAAGATTATCGCATCTTCCTTCTTATTCCTATCTATTTATTAATATGATATTTTTAGTTGGTTAAATATGTAACATTTATGTATTTTTCTTCAGCCTTTCTTTCAACTTTTGTTCTAATGTTAGAGCTATAGTTAAAAATAGTGCCCTATATAGGGGCACCTGGGTGGCTCAGTTGGTTAAGCTGGCTCTTGGTTTCAGCTTATGATCTCATGGTTTGTGAGTTTGAGCCCTGTATCAGGTTCCTGGCTCTGTGCTGACAGTGAGGAGCTTGCCTGGAATTCTCTCTCTCCCTCTCTCTCTCTCTCTCTCTCCCTTTCCCCCATTAGTGTTCTCTCTCTCTCTCTCTCAAAATAAGTAAACTTCACAATTCTTTTTTTTTTTTTTTTAACTTTTGTTTACTTTTGAGAGACAGAGCACAAGCAGTGGAGGGGCAGAGAGGGAGACACAGAATCCGAAGCAGGCTCCAGGCTCTGAGCTGTCAGCACAGAGCACAACAAGGGTCCTGAACTCACAAACAGCGAGATCATGACCTGAGCCGAAGTCAAATGCTTAACTAACTGAGCCACCCAGGTGCCCCAATAAATAAACTTTAAAAGGAAATAGTGCTATAACTTTTGGTCATTTTCAAAGCATCTCTTTGTTGCTTAATGCACTCACTCTACAGTGATTTTATTATGAAGGGCTCCATGGGTGTATATTTCTCTGAATTCCTTCATGTTTTCAAGTATTTCCCGATAGCTTGATACCTGAATTACATTTAGCTCTATTTAAAAACACTTAGCTTACATTTCTCTGCCTTGAGTTTCTTAATGATCCTACTTTATCTCACTAAGCCTGATACCAACCTGAATTTCTTTCATTTTAAAAGACTTTTTCTTTTTGCCTCAAGGTCCAGAGACTGTATCTTTCAAATCTGACACTTTTCTAAAATAACTCACCAAATTGACCATTCAGGATTAATTCTTCCTGATATATGGAAGATCCTTTCAACATGTAAATTTAGGATTTCCCTTTTAATTACGGGACACTTGTCCTGACTTACAGTTTTACACATTGTTTCATTGTTTTTTCTTCTCCAGAAACT